>NC_073693.1:108934682-109234682 GCF_029784155.1 Uranotaenia lowii
TTCTTTTTTTCCTCCCGCTCCGCCGACGTTATTCTATACATGCGAGTATGGCCGAGCTGTTCATGCCAAACGGTGGCAAAAATGACACTACGCATACAGGATTGCAAAATACAAAGAATCCGTGAGAAATCCTTCGCTTTGTTGCAGGCACTGATAGCGCTGATCCATACTTTTCTGAGCTTCGTCCAGTTTTGGTGCAGATATGGTGATGCAACAGCTTGCTCTAGGGCTATCATTGTCTGCTTGATTGTGGATATGATCTGTTGCTGGCTGTTGTGCACTCCTCCTCCAAGCCATTTGAATTCGGACGCCTGAGTCAGAGAGAACTTGTGCGATAGATGACGTTTCTTGTCTCGGTCTTCGTTTCGTTGGGGTTTGTTCAAAGCAATCGGATTGATACTATACTGGTTGACGTAAGTTTTGAATCCGTTTTCCATGCCCAGTTTAAAGTAGAGCGTTCCGTTAGACATTTGGTTGGTTTTGGTACGGGTTAGACGTAGTTCTTCTTCTTCTTTGGTAAGCGAGCCTTTGCGTTTTAATTCATCAACACTAAACGTACGAGGAGCTAGCGAACCAGTCTTAGATCTAGTCACATGCTTTTCATTGGGACCCTTGGAATCGTCTTCCTCTTTACAGGAAGATTCGTCTCCGTCCTCTTTTTTATCGTTCGATGTAGTTTGTTCGCCCTCCTCTGGCGAATCATCTGTATCCATCTTTTCATCTCCTTTTACATTTTTGTCTTCCAATAATTTTTCAATGCGCTGATTATCGAATTCAATATATGATTTCTTGTTTCCTTTCTGTTGATTGGTAATTGTTTCCGTAAGAGTCATTTGACGAACCATTTCTTCTTTGCGATCCTCTAATTCTTTGTACAAATGTAACTCGTATTCATTTGGATCCAATTTGGACATCAACAGTTCCAATTGTTTCACAGTGCTGTAGTACCAAACATCGGACGAATCTTCCGTCTCGACAAACACTCTCCTTCCAATGTACCAATATTTCCGCCCATGTCGATCATAACCGAGCAATTCCTGCCGGCATAAGAGACCCTGCTTCTCCTGGGTCGAAATACAATCCATAACACCGGATACTTTGTGCTGCTTGCACAAATTACACTGCCAATCCTCGTTGGGAATTTCCACTAGTGGTGGGTCCACGCATTCCAAATGGAAAACTGCCGGGCACGTTTCGCAACATAGCAAATCGCCCAACCGATGACAAATACGACAATGATCGTCGTAATGGATTGGACCTTCTTGCAGCATGTCATCCCGAACAGTAGTAGTAGTCAAAAATTGATCGGTTAAAAATTGTAAAACCTTTAACTTTTCCTCTGGTGTCACAAATGGATACTCATTCAAGCTGAGTATACTCAACACCTCCTGATCTAAGATACTAGAATCACTTTCAATATAACTTCGTAGCACTTCTGGCCACGTTATAGAATCTATCAAATAAAGCGCAATATTTACACTATCCTTCTGGTCCAGTGGTGCAAAGTGCGTTTGTTGGGAGTCTTCTTCCCGGAGCACTGCTTTCAGCAGCATGATGTGCACCTCGGTCAACAGCGAACTCAGATCTTCACACATAATTGCAGCGCAAAAATCCTCTAACCTGAACGGCGACAACCTTACGAGATTCCGAAATCGACGGATAATTTCATAAATCGAGGTACACTTCAGCACAATCGAGTGAGGAACCAGCAAGTCTTCCGATGACTGCGGCAGCTTCAACGGAGGATACTCACGGTCTTGCAGCCAGATCGGGTCCGGCGAAGGCTCCTTCTGGCAGCTCATACCGGTCGACACGCTGAAGCTCTGAATCGAGAAATCGGACTCGGATTCGGCGGCCAAACTTTCCTCGGAATCCGAAGCCGATCGCATCGAATCTTCGTACGCGTCACTTTTGTCACTGTCATCGCCGAAATCCGACCCGTAATGGTATTCCGACTCGTGATAGGTGTAATCTGTAGGAAGAAATTACATTTATATGAAGATTTCATTGGAAGATTTGGATTTCTTTAAATGTTATCGTAAGATACTTACTTTTACGATTGTTGGCGCCTCGCCCTCTTCCGCCGCCATTCGAGGGTCGCCCCTTCCCTTTGGCGTTGGCTCTAGGTGTTTTAACCGGGGCCGGAACTGAGCGACGCGATGTCGATGGGCGACTTTCTTCACTGCCCTGTGGCGAGGAGGCTCGAGATGCGGACGGGGTGCTGAAACGGGAATCGCCATCCTTGCACAAATATTTGGGCTTCTTGAGCAGATGATACTGGAACTTGCTTTTCGGTCGCTCCATAGACGTGTTGGCGCCCCGAGCCGGAGGTCGGCCACGCTTCTTGCTCGATCCCTCGCCGGCAGATTTTCGGTTACTCATTGTGGTTGTTTTGTTGTGGTTTTAATGATTAGCTTTGATTAACTTTATACATACAGCTACTGAGGCTGAATAGTAGCAAGAACGATTTACTTCTTTGGTGTGCTTATTGTTCGGAGACTGTAACGAACATGAGAAAAAACCGACCGATTAATGTATTTATTGATGTCCGTCGCAGGTAAACATTTTACAGGTATAAAAAACAGTCAGGTATTTTTGATGTAGTTTTTTCGGGCTTGCTGAAAAACAAATTGAATTTTGCTGGTGTTCGTTTTTTTTTTTTTTGTTCAAAATATACTGCCTAAACGGCATGTATTTGAACAGAAAAAGGCAATTCAAGGATGGTTTTCAATGCTCTTGTCGAGTTTTTTATACTAAATAATTATACCTAGTTAGGAAGCTCCTATACTAACTGTATAAAACAAGCGATGAAATAATACTTAAGGTATGTGTCTAAAATTTGGAAGAAAACATTTGTCTACTTACAAGCGATGAAATAATACTTAAGGTATGTGTCTAAAATTTGGAAGAAAACATTTGTCTACTTAATATGAGAAATTTGTTAATTTTAAAGCTTATTTTAAGAATGAATTATTTTTTGTATACAAAAATCGCTTAAAAACTTTGTTTTTCAATTCTTAGACAAAGGACAAAAGCGTCTCAAAATGTTAATTCAGCTCAAATGAATTCAAAACTCATACAATATTAAGCGTAGACTATCTTTAAAAGAATCCTCAATAGAGTAAGACAATATAAAAATTTTCGTGCAAAGAATACAAAAAAATACGAAACAAGAGTTAACATTTTACTTATACAGAATTAAGAATTTGGATGTTTTTCAAATTTATCCTGAACAAATAACGCATATAATGGCCTTGGCCTTAACTTCACATAAGTAAGAAATAATACGTTTGAAGGAATTCTATTGAGGGTTGTAATAGCCTATCAGTTCCACCTTTTTATGTTGGTTTCTCTTACTTTTTTTTCAATTCGTGTTAAAAAGCAAATAATTATCTAAAATAAACAAAAAATTCACGTTTTTATTGGAGTAGTTTTTTTTTTAAATAAATGCAAAAACAGTGGGTTTTCCTTTATCAGCGCTAGTTTTTTTAGAAATTATCATTAAAAGAATGCTACTATAAATTTCAACAAATTTGCTTAAATTTTTCTATTTCATACATTATTATAATTTACAGGATTATTGATCCATTTTGTTTTATTTCGGCATTTATCAGTGAAACTTAACACATTCGTAGTCTTTCACTTATGTAGTTTTTTGTGCCTATTTTTTTAACATTTCCTAACTTTGTATTTCATTACATTTGTAACTTGTATTTCATTGAGGCAACACTTAACTGTCAAAAACTTATGTGATGAACTTACAAATATTTTACTGTGAAGCCAAAATTATTTATGAAATTTATGAAAACCAACTCCGAACAAAAGATTTTTACAATTTCAAACTGACTTATATTCTATCATTGAAGGTCTTATCTCCTAAACTTTGACCTGTAAATGAGGATTTATAATTTCCAACCCAAGAAATACGTAACATGTACTGAATATGCAGTTAAATATTTACAAAATGCTTTGTTAATGTTTTTTAACAATTGTGTTTGTATTTATTTCTGCTTCCAGAAACATTCCTAAATTTCAAATATAATTCTATGTCTTTTGTTAAAATGTAACCTAACGCCTAGGTCAAAGAGTAAAATATGTACCTAACAAAGCAGAAATGAAAGAGCGACGCCATAATTTCAGGATTTATTCTTTTAAACGGATTCGTTGGATTTATTCAATCAAATCTCTGTCGAACATTATCAGAAAGTGTTTATTGGACTGATACCTACCAGACTGATAATGCAAAACCTCAACAGTTCATGCTTGGAAAATGGAAAATTGCAACAACAAAATGCTATGTAGACGTCGTCGTTCCACAACCACCCCCAAGCTGAAAACAATAAATCCCCCCAGAGTCATTAAAATCAACGTTAGCTCATCAAAAAGGTACCAACTAGTATCTAGTATCTACTTGCTGCGGGCTTCTGTCTACTACTATGTGGAGGTGATGAAAATTGCTAGTCGATTAAAATGGAAAAAAAGGTTATGTACAGTAGTAGTAAACCTTCATTCAGTATCCAGACCCAGCCATCGGGGAAAAATGGGTTCAGCTGATTTGTTTTTGTTTTGATACTCGTTATGTTGTGGCCATTCTAGAACGGGTGATCTCCGACTTATCTTCGGCCCACTTGCCTTTCTCGTTGCGTATAAGAAGGCAAAGGTGAAATTTCCTTCGATTTTTCCCCTAAGAGCCATGCGAATGGGAAATTCACCTTCTGGCAACCATTTTTCGCTACGGTGCTAATCGAGGTTAAACACTTACCAGAACTTCCGGGACGAATCCTCCGCTGGGTGATCGCTGTATCCGCTCGATTCCACCTGACACATGTCAGGCTGGGATTTGGGAATATTTTTTTCCGCGCCAGACCAAATTTTTCACTGCTGCACACACTCTTTTTCGATGCTCTTTGCTGATCGAGGGTTTTGTTCTATGCGACGAGGACGCACTAAATTTTACTTCTGCTGCTGCTGCTGCACGATGACGCGAAAACGTATGAAAAATTACCATCCTGTGCGGGCACGATAGAAGCTCGTCGCTGATTGGTCGTCGCCGCGGACGCCATCTTGTGCTGCTGCGCTGTGTTCGGGTTTGCTCCCTGGGTCAATTTTGGAGCCTCAAATGTTAACTTTTAGCAGAAATTTAGCACTTTTATCCACGAGATAAGCACTTTAGATATTTTAAGCTACTTTAAATAGCAAAATTTGTCCAATTTTCCAAATCACTAAACTGACCAAGTCAATGCTAGTCAATCGGTCGACCAATCAGAAGCGCCGTTCTATTTCGAAAGTTTGACACACGCACACCATCAAACCAGATTGGTACTGCGCACACCTACACCTATGCAAATTCGCACTCACACAACCGTACCAACTGCTATCCGCACGATCGTATCGATCCTAGTGTTTGTGGGATCTTTTTTCCAACAGGAGGAAAAATTTACATCAATCGTACTTGCCAGCCAGAGCCAAAATATCAGCTACGAAAAAATATCCCATCAAAACAAATCGTCCAAAATTCAACGAAGCACTCTGCACTTTCAATCACTTTTTACAATTTAGGAAGCTTAATTTCCGGAAGAAAGAAAACTAGGCTACCAAAACCCCGCAGAATGCAAATTGCCAGCGTTTTGGTAAAGTACGTCTGCAACTGAGCAGAGCTTTGCGACGTTTTGCTCTGCGATTGCGGTTGGCTGGTGTTTTTCTGTTGCTGGCTTCAGAAACACCGAGATAAACGCTACGATTAAATTGAAGTGCCGAGTCGACTATCTTTAATCAAAAACTTTTTTCGTGGTTCATTGGCAGCGGGGCACAGATTTCTATGTTGAACTGATAATTTTATAGCAATAAAAATACATTGTCAAAAATTATTCTATTAATATAATAAAAAAATGTGACATTATGATTGCAAACTAATTCCCGCCTGAAAATGTAACCAGTCAGTTTGTAATTGATTTTACTTACCGATTTATTCGAGTGCTTAATCTTGTTGGATTTTTCATACAAGAAATTATAAGCTTTACCGATGCCAATAGGAATGATAGAAAGCACGCAAGCACAAGCTTCGGTACCAGACAAGGAATATACGCATGATTGTCTCAAATCAAAAGTCTAGAAAAACGAACATTCAAGTTTTGATTTATTCGATACCGAATTAAAAAAAGAATTCCCACTTGGACAGCATACCCGCAAGCAAGATTTTACAAAATCTTTTTTTTTTAATTATAAAACACCTGATCGAATCAGAAATTTAAGTTATTTTTTTCTCGACAAAGCTTTTCGGGAGCTCTCAAAACCCGTTTCTGCTAAAAATTCAATCCAATTACTTCAATCTATTACTGAGAAGCCAGCCTTTCCATGGAACTGACTAATGGAAAATACCTACATCATCATAGGATCGCTCCAAACGTTAACCATTTCGATGTTCAGAAGGCATCTTAAACTAGACTAGACTAGACTATTTAGACTGGGCCAATAAAATTCAATAGGAATGACAAGAAAAGGAATAAAAATTATATTTCAACTACAAATAACACAAAATAGAGAAAATCCAAAATGCAAAAATTACAAAATTTAAAAAACGATAAAAATCACAAAAAAGAAATTTTGGTCGTTTTTTATTATTTTTGTCATGTTTTTTCCAATTTTGTCTTCTTAGCCCTTTATGTCATTTGGGACATTTAAATCCCTTTTTTTTTTTTTTCAATATTCCCTATTTTGTCAGTTTTTATCATTTTAGTCATTTTTGAATTTTTTTTCATTATTGTCATTTTTGTGTTTTTGTTATTTTTGTTATATTCTCATTTTTGTCATTTCGAAATTTTATAGTTTCTGTAATTTTTTTAGATTTTGTAATTCTTGTAATTTTAGTCAATTAAGTATTTTAGTTAATAAAGTTATTTTAGTATTTTTAGTTATTTTAGAAATTTTCGTAATTTTAGTGTTTAAGTAATTTTAGTAATTATAGTAATTATAGTAATTTTAGTAATTTTAGTAATTTCAGTAAATTAAGTAATGTTAGTAATTTTAGTGTTTTAGTAATTTTAGTAATTTTAATTATTTAAGCTGTTGAGCAAATTTAATAATTTCAATAATTCTAGTAATTTTAGTAATTTTAGTAATTTTAATAATTTAAGTAATTTTAGTAATTCTAGTAATTCAGTAATTTTAGTGATTCAGGAAACTATTTTAGAAATTTTAGAAATTTTAGCAATATGTACAAGAAATTTTTGAAAATTTCGCTATTTTCGGAATTTTAGTATTTTTTTGAAAATTTCTGTAGTTTTTATAATTTTTGCAATATTTTTTTATTTTTGTAATAATTGTGATTTTTGTGAATTTTGTATTTTATGTTTTTTTTCTTTCTTGTCATTTGTGTCGTTTTGGTCATTTTCATCCTTTTTGTCATTTTTTACGTTTTAATAAATTTTGTCATTTTTTTTTAACATTTTCGTCAGTTTTTTCAATTTTGTCATTTTTGTAAATTTTGTATTTTTTGTAATTTATGTAATTTTTGTACTTTTTATCATTTTTGCCATTTTTGTCATTTTTGTAATATTTGTAATTTTTGTAATTTTTGTTTTTTTTTTTTTGTAATTTTTGTCACTTTTGTCATTTTTGTCATTTTTGTTATTTTTGTCATTTTTGTCTTCTTGTCATTTTTGTCATTTTTGTCATTTTTGTCATTTTTGTCATTTTTGTCATTTTTGTCATTTTTGTCATTTTTGTCATTTCTGTCATTTTTGTCATTTTTGTCAGTTTTGTCATTTTTGTCATTTTTGTCATTTCTGTCATTTTTGTCAGTTTTGTCATTTTTGTCATTTTTGTGATTTTTTGTGAATTTTGTGATTTTTGTGATTTTTGTCATTTTATTCATTTTAGTCATTTTAATCATTTTTGTCATTTTCGTCATTTTTTTCATTTTTTTCATTTTTGTCATTTTTGTCATTTTTGTCATTTTTGTCATTTTTGTCATTTTTGTCATTTTTGTCATTTTTGTCATTTTTGTCATTTTTGTCATTTTTGTCATTTTTGTCATTTTTGTCATTTTTGTCATTTTTGTCATTTTTGTCATTTTTGTCATTTTTGTCATTTTTGTCATTTTTGTCAATTTTATCAGTTTTGTCATTTTTGTCATTTTTGTCATTTTTGTCATTTTTGTCATTTTTGTCATTTTTGTCATTTTTGTCATTTTTGTCATTTTTGTCATTTTTGTCATTTTTGTCATTTTTGTCATTTTTGTCATTTTTGTCATTTTTGTCATTTTTGTCATTTTTGTCATTTTTGTCATTTTTGTCATTTTTGTCATTTTTGTCATTTTTGTCATTTTTGTCATTTTTGTCATTTTTGTCATTTTTGTCATTTTTGTCATTTTTGTCATTTTTGTCATTTTTGTCATTTTTGTCATTTTTGTCATTTTTGTCATTTTTGTCATTTTTGTCATTTTTGTCATTTTTGTCATTTTTGTCATTTTTGTCATTTTTGTCATTTTTGTCATTTTTGTCATTTTTGTCAATATTATCAGTTTGTCATTTTTGTCATTTTTGTCATTTTTGTCAATATTATCAGTTTGTCATTTTTGTCATTTTTGTCATTTTTGTCATTTTTGTCATTTTTGTCATTTTTGTCATTTTTGTCATTTTTGTCATTTTTGTCAGTTTTGTCATTTTTGTCATTTTTGTCATTTCTGTCATTTTTGTCAGTTTTGTAATTTTTGTCATTTTTGTGATTTTTTGTGAATTTTGTGATTTTTGTGATTTTTGTCATTTTATTCATTTTAGTCATTTTAATCATTTTTGTCATTTTCGTCATTTTTTTCATTTTTTTCATTTTTGTCATTTTTGTCATTTTTGTCATTTTTGTCATTTTTGTCATTTTTGTCATTTTTGTCATTTTTGTCATTTTTGTCATTTTTGTCATTTTTGTCATTTTTGTCATTTTTGTCATTTTTGTCATTTTTGTCATTCTTGTCATTTTTGTCATTTTTGTCATTTTTGTCATTTTTGTCATTTTTGTCATTTTTGTCATTTTTGTCATTTTTGTCATTTTTGTCATTTTTGTCATTTTTGTCATTTTTGTCATTTTTGTCATTTTTGTCATTTTTGTCATTTTTGTCATTTTTGTCGTTTTTGTCATTTTTGTCATTTTTGTCAATTTTTTCATTTTTGTCATTTTTGTCATTTTTGTCATTTTTGTCATTTTTGTCATTTTTGTCATTTTTGTCATTTTTGTCATTTTTGTCATTTTTGTCATTTTTGTCATTTTTGTCATTTTTGTCATTTTTGTCATTTTTGTCATTTTTGTCATTTTTGTCATTTTTGTCATTTTTGTCATTTTTGTCATTTTTGTCATTTTTGTCATTTTTGTCATTTTTGTCATTTTTGTCATTTTTGTCATTTTTGTCATTTTTGTCATTTTTGTCATTTTTGTCATTTTTGTCATTTTTGTCATTTTTGTCATTTTTGTCATTTTTGTCATTTTTGTCATTTTTGTCATTTTTGTCATTTTTGTCATTTTTGTCATTTTTGTCATTTTTGTCATTTTTGTCATTTTTGTCATTTTTGTCATTTTTGTCATTTTTGTCATTTTTGTCATTTTTGTCATTTTTGTCATTTTTGTCATTTTTGTCATTTTTGTCATTTTTGTCATTTTTGTCATTTTTGTCATTTTTGTCATTTTTGTCATTTTTGTCATTTTTGTCATTTTTGTCATTTTTGTGCAATATTATCAGTTTGTCATTTTTGTCATTTTTGTCATTTTTGTCATTTTTGTCATTTTTGTCATTTTTGTCATTTTTGTCATTTTTGTCATTTTTGTCATTTTTGTCATTTTTGTCATTTTTGTCATTTTTGTCATTTTTGTCATTTTTGTCATTTTTGTCATTCTTGTCATTTTTGTCATTTTTGTCATTTTTGTCTTTTTGTCATTTTTGTAATTTTTTTTCATTTTTGTCATTTTTGTCATTTTTGTCATTTTTGTCATTTTTGTCATTTTTGTCATTTTTGTCATTTTTGTCATTTTTGTCATTTTTGTCATTTTTGTCATTTTTGTCATTTTTGTCATTTTTGTCATTTTTGTCATTTTTGTCATTTTTGTCATTTTTGTCATTTTTGTCATTTTTGTCATTTTTGTCATTTTTGTCATTTTTGTCATTTTTGTCATTTTTGTCATTTTTGTCATTTTTGTCATTTTTGTCATTTTTGTCATTTTTGTCATTTTTGTCATTTTTGTCATTTTTGTCATTTTTGTCATTTTTGTCATTTTTGTCATTTTTGTCATTTTTGTCATTTTTGTCATTTTTGTCATTTTTGTCATTTTTGTCATTTTTGTCATTTTTGTCAATTTTATCATTATTGTCATTTTTGTCATTTTTGTCATTTTTTTGGTCATGTTTGTCTTTTTCTGTCATTTTTGTCATTTTTGTCATTTTTGTCATTTTTGTCATTTTTGTCATTTTTGTCATTTTTGTCATTTTTGTCATTTTTGTCATTTTTGTCATTTTTGTCATTTTTGTCATTTTTGTCATTTTTGTCATTTTCGTCAATTTTATCAGTTTTGTCATTTTCGTCATTTTTGTCATTTTTGTCAGCTTTGTCATTTTTGTCATTTTTGTCATTTTTGTCATTTTTGTCATTTTTGTCATTTTTGTCATTTTTGTCATTTTTGTCATTTTTGTCATTTTTGTCATTTTTGTCATTTTTGTCAATTTTATCATTATTGTCATTTTTGTCATTTTTGTCATTTTTGTCATTTTTGTCATTTTTGTCATTTTTGTCATTTTTGTCATTTTTGTCATTTTTGTCATTTTTGTCATTTTTGTCATTTTTGTCATTTTTGTCATTTTTGTCATTTTTGTCATTTTTTTGGTCATGTTTGTCTTTTTCTGTCTTTTTCTGTCATTTTTGTCATTTTTGTCATTTTTGTCATTTTTTTCATTTTTGTCTTTTTTGTCATTTTTATCATTTTTATCATTTTTATCATTTTTGTCATTTTTGTCATTTTTGTCTTTTTTGTCAATTTTGTCAATTTTGTCATTTTTGTCATTTTTGTCATTTTTGTCATTTTTGTCATTTTTGTCATTTTTGTCATTTTTGTCATTTTTGTCATTTTTGTCATTTTTGTCATTTTTGTCATTTTTGTCATTTTTGTCATTTTTGTCATTTTTGTCATTTTTGTCATTTTTGTCATTTTTGTCATTTTTGTCATTTTTGTCATTTTTGTCATTTTTGTCATTTTTGTCATTTTTGTCATTTTTGTCATTTTTGTCATTTTTGTCATTTTTGTAATTTTTGTCATTTTTGTCATTTTTGTCAATTTTATCATTATTGTCATTTTTGTCTTTTTTGTCATTTTTTTGGTCATGTTTGTCTTTTTCTGTCATTTTTGTCATTTTTGTCATTTTTGTCATTTTTGTCATTTTTGTCATTTTTGTCATTTTTGTCATTTTTGTCATTTTTGTCATTTTTGTCATTTTTGTCATTTTTGTCATTTTTGTCATTTTTGTCATTTTTGTCATTTTTGTCATTTTTGTCATTTTTGTCATTTTTGTCATTTTTGTCATTTTTGTCATTTTTGTCATTTTTGTCATTTTTGTCATTTTTGTCATTTTTGTCATTTTTGTCATTTTTGTCATTTTTGTCATTTTTGTCATTTTTGTCATTTTTGTCATTTTTGTCATTTTTGTCATTTTTGTCATTTTTGTCATTTTTGTCATTTTTGTCATTTTTGTCATTTTTGTCATTTTTGTCATTTTTGTCATTTTTGTCATTTTTGTCATTTTTGTCATTTTTGTGCAATATTATCAGTTTGTCATTTTTGTCATTTTTGTCAATTTTATCATTATTTTCATTTTTGTCATTTTTGTCATTTTTGTCATTTTTGTCATTTTTGTCATTTTTGTCATTTTTGTCATTTTTGTCATTTTTGTCATTTTTGTCATTTTTGTCATTTTTGTCATTTTTGTCATTTTTGTCATTTTTGTCATTTTTGTCATTTTTGTCATTTTTGTCATTTTTGTCATTTTTGTCATTTTTGTCATTTTTGTCATTTTTGTCATTTTTGTCATTTTTGTCATTTTTGTCATTTTTGTCATTTTTGTCATTTTTGTCATTTTTGTCATTTTTGTCATTTTTGTCATTTTTGTCATTTTTGTCATTTTTGTCATTTTTGTCATTTTTGTCATTTTTGTCATTTTTGTCATTTTTGTCATTTTTGTCATTTTTGTCATTTTTGTCATTTTTGTCATTTTTGTCATTTTTGTCATTTTTGTCATTTTTGTCATTTTTGTCATTTTTGTCATTTTTGTGCAATATTATCAGTTTGTCATTTTTGTCATTTTTGTCATTTTTGTCATTTTTGTCATTTTTGTCATTTTTGTCATTTTTGTCATTTTTGTCATTTTTGTCATTTTTGTCATTTTTGTCATTTTTGTCATTTTTGTCATTTTTGTCATTTTTGTCATTTTTGTCATTTTTGTCATTTTTGTCATTCTTGTCATTTTTGTCATTTTTGTCATTTTTGTCTTTTTGTCATTTTTGTAATTTTTGTCATTTTTGTCATTTTTGTCATTTTTGCCATTTTTGTCATTTTTGTCATTTTTGTCATTTTTGTCATTTTTGTCATTTTTGTCATTTTTGTCATTTTTGTCATTTTTGTCATTTTTGTCATTTTTGTCATTTTTGTCATTTTTGTCATTTTTGTCATTTTTGTCATTTTTGTCATTTTTGTCATTTTTGTCATTTTTGTCATTTTTGTCATTTTTGTCATTTTTGTCATTTTTGTCATTTTTGTCATTTTTGTCATTTTTGTCATTTTTGTCATTTTTGTCATTTTTGTCATTTTTGTCATTTTTGTCATTTTTGTCATTTTTGTCATTTTTGTCAATTTTATCATTATTGTCATTTTTGTCATTTTTGTCATTTTTGTCATTTTTTTTGTCATTTTTGTCATTTTTGTCATTTTTGTCATTTTTGTCATTTTTGTCATTTTTGTCATTTTTGTCATTTTTGTCATTTTTGTCATTTTTGTCATTTTTGTCATTTTTGTCATTTTTGTCATTTTCGTCAATTTTATCAGTTTTGTCATTTTCGTCATTTTTGTCATTTTTGTCAGCTTTGTCATTTTTGTCATTTTTGTCATTTTTGTCATTTTTGTCATTTTTGTCATTTTTGTCATTTTTGTCATTTTTGTCATTTTTGTCATTTTTGTCATTTTTGTCATTTTTGTCATTTTTGTCATTTTTGTCATTTTTGTCATTTTTGTCATTTTTGTCATTTTTGTCATTTTTGTCATTTTTGTCATTTTTGTCAATTTTATCATTATTGTCATTTTTGTCATTTTTGTCATTTTTGTCATTTTTGTCATTTTTGTCATTTTTGTCATTTTTGTCATTTTTGTCATTTTTGTCATTTTTGTCATTTTTGTCATTTTTGTCATTTTTGTCATTTTTGTCATTTTTGTCATTTTTGTCATTTTTGTCATTTTTGTCATTTTTGTCATTTTTGTCATTTTTGTCATTTTTTTGGTCATGTTTGTCTTTTTCTGTCTTTTTCTGTCATTTTTGTCATTTTTGTCATTTTTGTCATTTTTGTCATTTTTTTCATTTTTGTCTTTTTTGTCATTTTTATCATTTTTATCATTTTTATCATTTTTGTCATTTTTGTCATTTTTGTCTTTTTTGTCAATTTTGTCAATTTTGTCATTTTTGTCATTTTTGTCATTTTTGTCAGATTTGTCATTTTTGTCATTTTTGTCATTTTTGTCATTTTTGTCATTTTTGTCATTTTTGTCATTTTTGTCTTTTTTGTCATTTTTGTCAGTTTTGTCATTTTTGTCATTTTTGTCATTTTTGTCATTTTTGTCATTGAGTGTTATTAGTCATTTTAATATTTAAATTATTTTTTGGGCCCCCAGATAAAAATTTCTAGTTGATGTCAAAAACTATCGAAAATTTAAAAAAAATTAATGATAAGGATAGAACAGATTAAAATTACAAAAATATTGAAAATGACACAAACAACTAAAATAAACAAATGAAAAAATCGATGAAATAAAAAAAAATACAAAATAGAAAAATGACATAAACTGTTATATGTCAAAAGTTTTTTTTAGTACCTACATCGTTTGTCATTTTTAACATTTTCGTATTTTTCGTAATTTTTGTCATTTTTGTCATTTTCGTAATTTTTGTCATTTTCGTCATTTTTGTTATTTTTGTTATTTTTGTCATTTTGTCATTTTGTCTTTTTTTTAATTTTTTAATTTTTGGCATTTTTGTCATTTTTGTCATTTTGCCATTTTTGTCATTTCAGCACCAACACGTGAAAAGGGTCTATGTTCATATATGACGTTTCGAGAAAAACGCGTTTGAAAATTTTGCAGTCTTTTTTAAATCGATAATTAAAATTCACGAGGAATTTCCCCAAGTCTTAATAGTCAAAACGGTGCGTAGGATCATTCTAAGTATGTTTTTATCGATACGACGGTTTTATCATGTAAAAATAGCTCGCAATTGTTTATAGACCCTAGCTGGAGTAAGAAATTCGTCTAGATGTTTTATACACCCTTCGCTTTGTACTGTATGTCTCATATGTGTGAGTGAGATGGAGATAAAATTTCCCCTAGTTTTTGACAAAGGCTTATGGTTCTCGCTATAGGAGTGAGTGAATAGGTTTCCACATTCTTCCCCTTTTAATGTTTTGCATCTAGACCGTTTGCTTTGTTGTGGAGTAAAGGGTGTATAAAACAATCTGTGTGAGGATAATGTCATTTTATGGCTCTAAATTTTTTAGATCCTTTACTCAAACTGCATTATAAATCTTACGAAAACTGAAAAACTAAAAACGGTTTTTGTGTTAAGTAGAGCTTATATTGGGCCATTTGAATCCACTGAAAACCGGTTTTGTTTACTTTGTCTTTTATACCCTTTTCTCATGTTGCTGCTGATTTTTGTTATTTTTTTTTTTCATTTTTGCCATGACTTGTCGTTTTTGTAATATTTGTCTTTTTTTATAAGTTTTGACAATTTTGACATTTTAGTCTTTTTTAACATTTCGTCATATTTTTATGGTCATGTTTGTCTTTTTTGTCATTTTTATCATTTTTGTCAATTTAATAACTTTTGTCATCCTCGACATCCTAAGTCTTCTTTTGTGGCTTAGGCGTTTTTTGGAAAACCGGTAGATTTCTATGGAATGTTGAAGAATTGGCCTGTAAAATAAATCACAAATCGCTTCAAATCTCATGTCATTCATTTGAATCTTTCGAAACATCCAAGACTTAATTTTTCAACTTGAGTGGCCCACTTATTTTGCTGTAAAGTGGTCCTAAAACATTTTAGAACCCTAAAAAATTCGAAAAAAAATATTTCAATGTCAAATTACTTCGAGTTTGGAACAAAAACGAAAAAAACCATAAAAATGAAAAGAGAAAAAAACAAAAAAAATAATGTAGATGATAAAAATACAAAAAAAAATTTGAAAACTTCGAGATTTGTGTCATATCGTAATATGTGTCATTTCAAATATTTTTTCGCTTTGCATGTAATTTGGTCATTTTTCATTAGATAGCCCATAGTTCCCCTCATTTTTTGAAAATCTTAGAATACCATACCATTTATCATTTTCATTTTATCTTCTCGTGTTTCCAAAACCTCGAACCTTACTTTGAACGCAAGCAGAAAAAACTCGTAAGATGTAGGATTGTTAATAATTTAAATATTGTACAAAACTTTATCTCGCATTTTGAAAATATAAATATACAACAATTAATTAGATCGCGATTTTGCTTTTGTTGTCTGATCGACCATTTGGTGAAACTAAGCGACCGGTAAAGTTGCGGAAACATGTGGTTTTGTCATCGTGTTCTTATCTTTGACCACGTGTTCACATAACCTTATACAACGCCATATGTTCCCTCGCCATTGGAAATTGGAAATTGCGCCAACTTGGATTTTCCCTTTTTCGGTTCAAAGCGTCGGAAGTTGTTAGTCCTCGATTTGACACAAGGGAGGATTTTCCCATCCCACCCACCCAACCCTCTTCTAAATGGCTGGATAATGTTTCAGCAGTCTGTTGTTGTTGCTGGAAAAATCGATAATTTTCCACTACGCATACAAAATGCAGTTGTCAACGTGAGCGCAATCATCATCATCATCGGTTTGTGGGGTGTAAATTTTGATTTCCAATATATTTTAATAAGTTGTTCGATTGATTTCGAACGCGGACATACGGCCATCGGACTGCTCAAGAATGCTGAAATCCGAATTCCAGCACCAATTTTGGGTTACCAAAAAGGCAGTCCAGAGAAAACTAGGTGAGAGAAAAAAAACAGTCCTACAATATGCAATAGTAAATTTCCACTCCAATATACAGGGACAAAGGAGGATGAAAATATTGTAGCCTCCGATGGGGAATTGGATTCAAAAATTGAATTATTCACATCGGTTGCCGAAAGCTGTCGGCAGCTATATCGTATAATAGATCAGTACCAAGAACGGGTATGTATCCTGGCCCAGGAGGAAAATTCCCTGGGAAAATTTCTCCGGGAGGTGGCCAAAGAAAATCCGACCACGGGCAAGCTAATGTCCAACACGGGTAAAGCCATTTCCTACTGTGGACAGCAGCGCATTACGATCCGGGTGCCTTTGTTGAGACTTCACCACGATGTGCAAACTTTTAAGGGGCGGGCCATAGTGGACACCCAAAGAACCATTCAGAGCATGGAAAAAGAACGAACCGAGTATCGGGCAGCGCTAAGTTGGATGAAATCGGTCAGCATTCAGCTGGATCCGGACACCGGAAGAGGGCTGGAGAAGTTTCGAAAAGCCCAGGGCCACGTCAAGGCGGCCAAGACAAAGTTCGACAAGTACAGCTTGGATTGCCTGGAAAAGGTAAGACATGTAAAAATCAACCAAAGAACATTTTTCTATCACGAATCTCAATCTTAATTTTATAGCTCAATTCTGAATCCTAAATTTTAATATAACCTCAATTCTGAATTTTAAATCTGGATTCTGAAGATTCTAGAAGAAGATAAGATGAATAATTAGAGATTTTAAAGCATTTTCAGTTAAGTATGCGATGAAAATGGTTATTAAAAATTGATTAAATACACGTGTGATGGGGTTAACGTATGACAGTGGAATCATTTTATTTTCCAATTTCACTACACGGATTCCTTAGATCATAAATTATTTCAATGCCTCCTTCAAAAATCTCTACTTGCTCAATTTCAACTCCAGAATTCATTCTGAATCTGAATCTGAATTCTAAATTCGAATTGTGAATCTTCATATAATTATTTCTCTCGTTCCATGGCGACCGTCAAAAATTGGTGGGTGAAAGTGACATTTTTTGGTATGCGCAACATGTCTGGATTATGGATGCATTTACTCCGTGCGGACAAAAGTGCAATGTTTCCTTGAGAAATACATTTTTCAGAGGTTTTAAAAAGGTGGAACACACCGCTAGAGTTATCAGACATCTTAAACATTTCTGCGGATCCCGATTCTCTGTGAGCCTTTTATTTTGTTTTCTCCATCTGAACAGATCGATTTACTGGCTGCGGCCCGGTGTAACATGTTCTCACATGCCCTGGTCGGTTATCAGAACACGATTCTGCAGTTCGCTAAGAAGACGAATGATACGTACAAAGCAGCTCTGAAGAGCCTCTCCAAAGATCCGCACTACAACTTTGCGATACTGAAGGAGCTCACCCAAGCTAATCCGAACGCCAAGAACCCCGAGGAAACCGACCCGATGGCCACCGGAAAGCTGGCTGATGATGATCAAATGCTTTTCTTTAAGGTAAGAGTCCATAAGTTTTATTAAGTGCTTGATAACTTAAGATAAAAATTAAAATTCTAGGACGAGTACAAGGATGAGTTGGGAGAAAAACATAAGAAAGAAGAATCAACCGCTGAAAGAGGCAATGCTGATGACGATGATGAACAGATCTTAGCAGTAGCTCCTGATCATTTGACAGATCTTATGACAGACATTCCCCAACAACCTTCAAACACGGCTTCATGCTCGACAGATCTTCTGGGCATCGGCCTAGATGATGAGTTTTCAGACTTCCTCTCGGGACCAGCATCTTTCATGCCATCGAATTTGCTTACCAATCCTGCAAACCTCGTGAGTGACCCGTTAGACGATCTCATCGGGGCGGCTTCAAGTGAACAATCGGTCCCAACCTCTAAACCGGAAAAGCAGACTAGCGATTTTTCGTTCGGCAATTTCCTTCAAAGTTTGTCCAAGAACAACAACGCTACCGAAAGTGGTTCCGGTGAAGGCAAAAAGCCCGCGAAAGAAAACTCCAAATCGACCGGCGGTAAGGACCTTGCCGGTTGGTATCAACTGTTTGCTGAACTGGATCCGCTCTCAAATCCGGACGCTATTCCATCCAAATCCGACGCCCCGGTCAACAGTTTGGCAGCTTAGGTCTGAAAACGCCTGTTGTATTTTTTTTCTTTGTGATTTATGAATTTCGAGATTGGAGTTTAATATAATGATCCAGACTGTTGCTAATGTTATCATTTCACAGATTTCAAATGAAATTTTTGAAAGATATGGTTACTGCAAGGAAATTTATCATTCAACTGTTTTGTGCAATGTTTACTTTAGAAATTTAACCCCTTATTATTCGTAAATACCCTGATACTAGACTCGTAATTTAAAAAAAAAACAGAAAAATAATTCAGATTTTGTTTCATATATAAAAACTTTCGATGTTAGTTACGAAATTTGTTTCATTTTAACGAGAATATTTTTTTTTTATAATTAACCAAATAACAATCAGTGATACAGCCTATATTCAAACTATGAAAACCCTAAGAAATTTTGGAATCAAACTATCATGGGCATTAACGAATAGGTGAGTCTACATATGCTTTTCTGGATGTCACGTGCTATAAAAAAACTGAATAAACGTTAAAAAAATGAATAATTTTGTATGTCATTTTGTTACATGGAACTTTACGCATGCAGGAAACGTTCTTCACGAAGTCAAGTGACATTTTTTCAAGTAAAGTCTGCTTCATTTAATATTGGAACAAATTCTTTTGCTCATTGTGGCGCTCCTAGTGGACGGATTTGGAAACTTTTTTCACCCACGTGTCGGGAAATTCATTACCTTTCACCATGTATTTATGTCATAAAACCAAACGATAGCATTTTGTAAACAACCGCCATGGAAGCCGAACGGAGAGATCAAATTGTGCACAGTTTTCTTGAAAATCCATTGTTGTCGGCATCGAAGCTAACTAAACAGCTTAAAATGCCCAGAAATACCGTATGGCGTGTTATCAAGCAGTACAAGGAAACATTGACGACGGCTCGGAAGCCACATTCGAAGCGTCGGAGTGGAACTGTCGACCGGAAACTGCGTGGGAAAGTCATCAAGGCCGTCAAGAGGAATCCCAATCTTTCAGACCGCGATTCGGCCAATAAGTTCCAGGCCGCTCACAGTACGGTGCGACGAATTCGTCTCCGGGAAGGAATAAGGTCATTCCGAGCCAGCAAACAGCCAAATCGGAAGCTGAAGCAGAACAATGTGGCCAGAATCCGTGCTCGAAAGCTGTACGACCAAGTGCTGACCAAGTTCGACGGATGTATTCTGATGGACGATGAGACCTACGTGAAGGCGGACTTTGGGCAAATCCCAGGTCAAAAATTTTATTTGGCGACGGCTCGGGGGGATGTACCTGGGGGATGTAAATTCGCCCGCAAGTACATGATTTGGCAGGGGATATGCAGTTGTGGACAGAAAACCAAAGTCTTTCTCACTGACAAGACAATGACATCAGAAGTCTACAAAAAAGAGTGCCTACAGAAACGGATTCTGCCGTTTATTCGTGCCCACGACCGTCCAGTAATGTTTTGGCCGGACCTCGCAAGCTGCCATTACAGCAAAACGGTTATGGAATGGTACGCAACGAACGGGGTCAGCGTAATACCGAAGGACCTCAACCCCCCAAACTGCCCCCAGTTCCGGCCGATAGAGAAATACTGGGCAATCACGAAGCGGAGGCTTAAGGCAAAGGGAAAACTTGTTAGGAACATGACTCAAATGAAGAACTGGTGGAATCAAATCGCCAAAACGGTGGACGAAAAGGGTGTGCGCCGCCTAATGTGCCGTATTACGGGAAAAGTACGAGAATTTCTTTGAAACAGCAATGAATAATTTTTTTAATTTTTTTTTATGAAAGAGTAAAGAAAATGCTACATTTGTATGAAAAACAAATTATGAATTCGTTAATAAATGACTGAACTACACGCAATTGTTTGTGTTCCAATATTAAATGAAACAGACTTTAAAGGGTGTCCACGATAAAATTGCCACACACAAAATTGATTCGCAATATTCGAGTTTTCATCCGATTGCTATCAAATTTTCAGGGATTGAAAAATAACTATTAAACTTCATATTACCATTTTACTCATATTTTATTTACAGTCCATACTCAAATGCTCGCACCTTTGCCTTAACCCCGGCCATACGATTCTGCACAACCTGTGAATCAAACCTTAGGTCGTTCAAGAAGGTGCTGCTTCATAATCGCCCACCACTTCTTAATGGGGCGGAGCTCCGGGGTGTTGGCAGGGTTGAACATTTTCGGCACGAAATTGACCTTATTGTCCGCATACCCCTCCAGCACGTCCTTCGAGTAGTGGCATGAGGGAAAATCCGGCCAGAAGTTTGTTGGGACGTTGTGGGCCTTCAGGAGAGGAAGCAGCTGCTTCTGGAGACACTCTTTCATGTACACCTGTCCGTTCATCGTGTCCTGGATCACGAAAGGTGCACTCCGCTTCCCGCACGAGCAGATAGCTTGCCAAACCAGGAATTTCTTCGCAAATTTGGACATCTTCTGAGTGCGGACATGCTCCGGAACGCGGAACTTATCCTTGGCAACTATCGCTGAACAGGTTGCTGGGGATCTGTTTAAAGACGGCCTTCACATATGTTTCGTCGTCCATGATGCAGCATTCAACTTTCGTCAGCATGTTGAGGTACAACTTCCTGGCACGGGTTTTGGCGGACTTGCTCTGCTTCTCGTCGCGATTAGGGGCCTTTTGCATCTTGAACGTTCGAAGCCCAGCCTTAGTTTTGGCCTTCTGGACAAGACTTCGGCTTAGGTGCAGCTTCTTAGCCACATCCCGAACGGAGGGGTTCGGGTTTAGGTTGAAGGCCCCAACTACGCGGTAGTGATTTTCGGTTTTGTATGGAATACTTTTTCCCTCACTTCTGGGTTTCCGATCGGTGGTCAATCGTTCCTCGAACCGCTTAATCACTCGCGACACCGTGGAATTCGCGATTCCCAAAGTTTTAGCGATGGAACGATGCTAGAGATCCTTGTTCTCGTGATGAATGCGCAAGATTTAATCACGCACGAGCTGTTCTTTCGACTCCATTTCCGAGAGCTAGGATCACAGGACTTTAAAACTTGTAGGATGTAAACAATACACTATGAACTAAATCCACCTAAATTTTCATTAAATTCTACCCAATGGTTAAAAAGTTAGAGCAATTTCAAAATGTGGCAATTTCATCATGGACAACTTTCATCTTCGCTGTAGTCTTAACTGAGTGTTATCAGTCTAATGCCGTTCAAGTATTAGCGCTAGAGATAGATTGTGTAGCGGATGTAGCAAATATACTGAAATTGACAGAACGACAATCTCGCAAAAGGGTTCAATATAATTCGCAAGAACGCCCACCAACTGTTTTCTGTAGACACTGTCTTTCGACGAAAAAAAATCGCGAATGTGATGAAGTAGAGTATACGTTCGTCTGGAATGGTTTCTTCAAATGACGGACGGGAACTTCCGATCCTGCATCTTATAGATTATATATTTGCTGAAAAATTCTGTAGTGTTTTCACCACTTATATCCAATCTCCCCAGGGCAATCGATCATGATCCCGAACTTACTGATGTTCATATCTGCTGTGAAAAGCGGATTCAAAAACTGTCAGCACTAACACCGACCTGTTAGCAGCTTGGTACGTATCGGTATCGGCGTGGCTTTTACTGAATTGGTTTCGTAGTTATTTGAGTAGATGAAAAGAAATAATCGCTGAATCTTTCGAAAGACCTCACGGCAGTTACTTAGGGCCGACAATGTTCATACTGTAATTCAACAAGCGTATTCCGACGACCTGGAACTATTCTACCCTGTCGAACGACCACGAAGACATCAACTTCCTAGAGAAACAGATTAAAAGAGTTATCCTGCTGTGCAATGTGAATTTACTGCTTGATAGTCGGAGTAATTAAGGGAAAATTTCTTAATTACGTAAGCGGCGCTCTTGATGGGTATAGTATATTCTCTCTTTGAAAACCCCTAGTGGTTGCCTAACAGTGGAGGTAGGTCGGTTGACTGTCTACCTGGAGGCCAACGCCGGGTCGATGTGAGCGCTTGGGGAACTGCCACTGATTCGCGGTGTTTGTCTGCTCCTCGGGGGATTAGGCCTTTTTTTATTAGTTAACCCAGGTGGTAAATCCATTTTACGGATTGCATTCCAAGTCACGTCGAGCCACCGCGTCCCCTCAGTTTGCTACTTTGGGTCCATAGGTGCAATTGGACGACTCATGATACAATTTCACAAGTAACATTGTAATCCCTACCCCATCAAGTTTACCTGGGGCCTCTGACCTTTGTTCCCACCTCTAACTGTTTAACACTCTATCCTTCAATAGTGGGAGACTATCGAGCTCCAAGGCAATACTCGTTTTCGAATCCGCTTATCAGCAACGACCTCATTTCAACACGATTCGATGCACGACCTCTCGATCCTCTAACGAGTTAAGATCCGACATCCCTCGTGTTGAAAAAGGTCCACACTTTAGCGCAACTACTTGCTTTGCGAATCCGGTCCAGGAAGTCCAGATACACAAAACGAGTAGTCGACGACACTTTCTCTGGTCGCACACTCGAGTCAGGGGAGAAGACCCCCTGAGCCACGTGTAAAACCCAGAATCCTCCGACACATCTAGTGTTGAATTAAGTCATCACTTTGCGCAACTACTCGATTAGAAGATCGTGTGGTCCCGAAGCGCAAATCGAGTTGTCGATCGCACTTCTTCAGGTCGCACACGAGATTCGGGTGCAACACTGCCCGAAACGCGTGTCGAACCTTGATAGCTCTGGCACTACATTGTGCTTTGTCCGACACCTATTAATCTTCTTCTTCTTCGTTCTGTGTGCCAGCTGACTTAACGTCAAGTCTCTGGCGGGGATGGCACAGCAGTGTTGCTATGTTGCCAACAGTAATGTTTTAAGTCATGTAGACTGATTGTGTTTTTTTGTTGCTAATATTGCAACTTTTAAACAATTTTTGGTAACCCTGTTAGGTTGTTGATTGTAGTTTATTTATGTTTTCGGTTCTATTTATATGGAGCTCTTGATTTCACGTAAGAAGCGTACTACATTTTGTAAAAGGTCAACGTCTTTCTTCTCGTAGATTTGATATATATTTCGGAATTGATCTAGATTGTATTTTTGCCTAGTCGAATAGTACTTTGCGCAGAAAAATATGGCGTGCTCTGAGTTGTCTATTACTTCGCACATTTCGCAGAGGCCTTCCTCTACTATTTTCATTTTATTAAGCCAATAATTGGAGTAATCATGCCCGGATAACAATCTGTTTAGTGTGCGGATTTCAATATTATCTAGAGGTAATTTGTGGTGCCAGGGTTTTTTCGGGATAGTGTTGCTGATCTGGAAGAACTTGCGACCCTTTCCCAGTTCGCTCGTGTAATTCAGATATCATTGCTGTGCCACTTCTTCACTAAGTGAGCCAAAGTAGTTCATTGCATCATGTATCATTATTTTGTTGTTACAGGTATGTTGATTGCTGAGTTCAGCTTTGGCCAGTTGGTCTGCCATTTCGTTGCCGTTGACACCAGTGTGACCGGGTATCCACTGAATTATTGTTCCTGTTGTTGTTGCCATGTGAAGAATCTGTTGTACTACCTGATCTCGTTCACGTTTAGTTATGCTGCTTCTTAATAACTCACAACCAGATTTCGAATCTGTCATAATTACAGCGCCAGATAGAGAATTCGTCGATATGTACTTCAGTGCCACAAGGATGGCTTCTAGCTCAGCAGACATGATGCACACGAAATGTTTTAGGCGTAGACTAATTTTGATGTTTCTTGTCTCATGATAGACGCCAATACCGCAGACTTCTCCGTCGCTAGAAGCATCAGTATAGATGACTTGTCGGTCCTTATACGTTCCGTGTATCAGAAATAAGGTAAGTTGCTTCAGTACCTTAACGTCTGTTCTCTTTTTAGGCCACAAATCATTGTTCAATGTCGTACATATTTGTATATCTTCAAATCGCAGGTTACTTTTGATCAGTGAGGACATATCGATTAAAATGTGTTTGTTATTTTGGTATATTTTCTCAATCAGTGATAGTCGGTTTTCTTCGTTTATACTTGGCTGAGATAGTTGTTGCCAAACTGGAGTCTTTCCATAACAGTGCTTTGCTACTTGTCGTCCTATCACCTTAAGTCTTCTGAAGCGAAGAGGAACTTGAGCTGCCAGAGCGTGCAAGGTGTTAAGAGGTGTCGTCTTAGTACATCCTGTTACCTTTCGTAGGCAAGCGTTGTTTATTTTGTCTAGTCTTGAAAGATTG
The DNA here is from genome assembly GCF_029784155.1 of Uranotaenia lowii. Lineage (NCBI taxonomy): Eukaryota > Metazoa > Arthropoda > Insecta > Diptera > Culicidae > Uranotaenia > Uranotaenia lowii. The sequence continues at coordinate 108,959,326 of NC_073693.1, forward strand.
GTAGCACTGGCTGATCCGTAGATACCCGAACCATATTCAATGAAACCTCTGAAAAGGGCATTGTATACCAATCCCAGCGTTTCCGGATGACTTCCGTATTTTATTCCGCTGATAACTTTAATCATGTTTAGCCTTTCTGTTAACTTATGCTGCAGTTCTCGGATATGCGGACCGAATCGTAAAGTTTTATCAAGTAAAACTCCAAGATAAGTGTGCATTCTCACCGTTTCAATTGTATCACCTTCAATTGAGATATTGAGGTATTTTCTGCTGTTATTAAATAACACCGCCTTGGTCTTCTGTGAATTTATAATAAAGTTCAAGAGCCTGGCTTTCGCAGTAAAGGCATTAATAAACCGCTGTCCGCGATCCTGGATTTCTTCTAAGTTGCGTCCTTCTATGATTATCGCAAAGTCATCTGCGTATTGAACTAGCACAACACCTTCCACTTTTATATTGTGTAGTTGTGCTGTGTAGATGTTGAACATTGTAGGTGATAATACGTCGCCCTGTGGCAGACCCTGACTGATATATCTTATTAAGTTTTCGTTACCAACACGGAATTGCACCGGTCTGTTGGCTAAAAAAGCTATCATCCAGCTCGAGAATTCTGGTGGGATTCCGTTGGATAGCATCGTTTGTTCTAAGGTTTCTATTTTTACTGAGTTGAATGCATTTGACAAATCAACGAAGACGGCTGCAGCGATCTGCTTGTTGCGTCTCACCTGTGATATTTTATTTGTGACAAATTCTAGACAGCTGACAGTGGATCTGCGTTTTCGAAATCCAAACGAAAGTTCGGGGATTATATTTCGGTTGTCTAGATGATATTGTAGCTTTTCTAAAACAGCTGCGTTTAGCATCTTAAGGCCGCAATTGACTAACGATATCGGTCTAGTCCCCTCTACAGTTTCAGGATTTTTGCCAGGCTTGGGGATAGCAACAATTTTTATGCTTCTCATTTCGTCGGGTATTAAGCAGGTTTTCCAAATCCTATTCATATCTCTAATGATACTATTTTTCACCTCCGATTTAAGTAATTTCAGGGAGCTATATTTGAGGCCATCTGGGCCTGGAGCAGAGTTGCTTCTTCCTGCTAGGTAAGTTTCCCAGAATTCTGAAGTAATAATGTCATATTTTGGTTGAGAGTGGGGTGCTATTTGGAGTGTGCTCTCTTTTGGAAAGTGTTTATTAAGAAAATTCTGTGCCATTATCGGGTCGTCATGTACTAGCACATTATCTGCTTTTTTCTTCTTCCCAGTCAGTTGTCGTATTTTCTCCCATACCTGCTTTGATGGTGTGCGAGGATCAAAACTAGCCACAAATTCCTCAAATCTTTTTTTTGATGCTTCTAGTTTTTTCTTGGTAAATATAGCTTCAGCTTTTTTTAGTTCAATCAGCTCCTTCATGCCACCATTCCTATTGAATGCAGCCCTTGCCTCTCGCTTTGCCTGCCATGCCTCTTCGACTTCGTCGCTCCACCAGAATTTCGCTACATATATGTCTTTTTGCCTAGCCTGTTTGAGTATTTTCTTAGACATAACTTGAAGTTCTTGAAATGTTGATACCGTGAGTAGGTCGACCTTGTCAAAAGCCTCCTTAACCTTAGCTTGATTGATGAATGTTCTAGACTTCGTTGGGCTTGCCATACTCAGGCGCGGTCCTATGGGGGGGGTGATCGGGGTGATCACCCCCCCCAAGCGGCAAAAAACCGTTACAAAATACTCGCAAACGCTAGAATTTCTATGAAAAGTTCGAACATTTCCTAGTGGATGTTCTATGGAATTTTCAAAATTTTCCACTCCGTGGGGGTGATTGTTAAATAAAAGAATTTATTAATTTCTTAACTTCTTAAAATTGGAAAAAAATCGCTGTAACTTGCAATCCCCTAGACCAATTTTCACCAAATTACTTTTGTTATAGCACCTACAGTGTTGAATTCGAAATTGCCGACCATATATGAATCTTTTATAGATTTTTATACAATCATATCTATTCAATTTTCCAAAAATACTGATAATACTACTTTTTAAATTAGAGGTGATGAACAAAACCTGATAAAAATTGAGTTCAGGAATATACCTCCAAAAACAGGTTTTAAAACAAATGCTCCAAAAACTTGCCTATGTATTAATTTTTCCCAGATGAGATAAAACCAGTGATAATAATATCCCGTCATAACTCGACTATTTTCTCGAGAACAAGGACTTTTCATTGAAAAATAGTATAAGCTATAAGAAATGAACACTTTTTTATTTTCATTTTAAATTATACATTATATGAAGAGATTAACCACCGTAATTTTTGTTTGTTACTTTGATTTATCGGCCTAGCGGTGAAAAGTGATGTCCTTTTTAGTAGGGACATCTAAAGATTATGAAATTTTTTATATAGATGGATAGAAGGTTAGAAGAAATGAAAGATGGTGAAAATGAGCGGGTAGAATTTGTCTAGAAGCATTACCATCACATACCAAATTTTTGTTCCTCACGAGCCTACTAAATTTGGTATGTGATGGTAATGTTTCTAGACAAATTCTACCCGCTCATTTTCACCATCTTTCATTTCTTCTAACCTTCTATCCATCTATATAAAAAATTTCATAATCTTTAGATGTCCCTACTAAAAAGGACATCACTTTTCACCGCCAGGCCGATAAATCAAAGTAACAAACAAAAATTACGGTGGTTAATCTCTTCATAAAATTAAATAACTTTGGCCAAAAAGAAATAAAAACACGACATCATAGCATCGGTGGTTGGTCACTATCAGACTATCGACCGTACCGTTTCGCATGCAAACCCCGCATGTAACGAATGCGAAGATAACAAACTGAGAAGACTTAAAACATCGATAGATGCGTTTCTGAGTTAAAGGGAGCTTATCTGAGCGATCACATACCATCTTTTTGTTCGTCCGCACTACAAGTTCTCGCTTGTGGGGCGGACCACGCTAAGCCTACTAATGTGTGGTGGTAGATGCAACTCTATCTGTATCTACCACTTCATAGTAGTAGGCTCGTGAGGAACAAAAATTTGGTATGTGATGGTAATGCTTCTAGACAAATTCTACCCGCTCATTTTCACCATCTTTCATTTCTTCTAACCTTCTATCCATCTATATACAAAAAATTTCATAATCTTTAGATGTCCCTACTAAAAAGGACATCACTTTTCACCGCTAGGCCGATAAATCAAAGTAACAAATTATACATTATGTTTGGAAATATTAAATGTATGAAGCAAAAATACTATTTTTCACTTATTTACAAAATCATTTGTTTCAAATTTGTAACTGTATCTTTCGATTCAGTTACAATAAATTTTAAAATCTATGAGAGCTGCATTAAGAGAAAACAAATAAAAATAAAGTTCCGAAAGTTGCATACCTAAGAATTTGATTTTAATATTTTTTTTTAGAATTAAATTTCTATTTAGAAATTGAAGAATCGAAACAAGAGTTTATATTAATTAGTTTTTTCGAATCACGATTCAGCAAAATAACGATTCTGAAAAATAATAAAACATTCAGTTTTAAATTCATAGCAATTGTTCACACATTCTCAAATAAATGTTTAGATTTCAAAAGGTATTGATGGAAAACGAGAATCACTATAATTTTGGTGAGAGTTTTACGGTGATATTATTTTTCATTTGTAAAATTACATTTATCTCGGAAGGTTTTTTAAAGAGTTCTTAAATTGATAATTTTTAAACTGCTCAATATACAAATGACGAAAATTATCCTTTTGTCAACAATTGATCGCAGTGAATATTAAAGATTCGCAGATTGTTTTATAAAAGGATGTATATGCTATTTAAAAGGATATCAAAATAAGTATGTAAGAAAGTTTGTTAAACTTCTCTAATTTCTAATTTTTTTTTAAATATAAACCTCTAATTAATTTAAATGAAATTTATAAGGGAAGAGGAGAAGCAGTGTGCATCATGGTCGTGAAATATTGTTTTTTTAAGAAGTAATCTAATCAAATTCATCCATTACTTTGATGATTTATCACATAAATCCAAAAAATTGTTTGAATCAACATAAATTTTATGCTGATATGAAATATTTTTTCAAGAACCCAATTTCAGCCTCTATTTTTTATCTCAATGTTCAACTCCACATTCAAAAGGGTTTTTTTTATAAATTCACATAGCCACAGAATTAAAACTTTTTTAAATGAAAAGAATTTAAGAGCTAATTTTGACTTATGTTGGTGCCCTAAATTATTTTCAAATAGGTTAAACATTATTCAAGAAAATTCTGCACTTTTCTGACAAAACTTTTAAACATGACAATAAAAATTCGAAATAAGGGTTCATATCACATTTCTTTCCTCAAGAACGCAAGTAATTTTGACTTCTGTGAAATTTTTTTAATTTAAGTTTTCTGCTTATTTACTGTTCCCAATTTTGTAAAATAATAGACTTTCAACGAATGTTTAGAGAAGTAATGACTACATAGGATTTAAGATATTTCTCAAAGTAGAAACCAAATCGTTTTTCAGACTTCAGCAAATTTTTCAATAAAATAAAATCTTTGTTTTTTTAAACTTTCTTTAGTCAATAATGCCAGAAATTCTTGTGTTTGAATTATTAAACACTGTAGATTTTTTTAAGATCATTCATCATCATGAAAGTAGTATTTCTTAATGGAATAAAATATAATTAACAAGTTCAGAATCAGTTTATTTTCATGTTAACTTGTAAATTCATCAATTATCAATGATTGATTTCACTCAAAACTGATTCTTTTAAAAACTCTATATAAACTCCATATCACCAAAACGAGAGGTGATAAACAAAATCTAGTTGAAGTACGAGTTCTACTAATTCAATCATTAAAACATAGACACCAAAATGCTATCTCTTGCATTATTTTGGAAAGACGTTTTTATTAGAAAAATCATTTTCAAATGTTATTAACTAATCTTTTTCATCTTCATATTATATTTAAATTTATGAAGAGTTAGTCACCGCGATTTTGTTTGTTAATTTTATTTATCGACCTTATCGATGAAAATTAAAAGAACATAACTAAGAACATTTCAACATTATGAAAATTCTTGTCAAATAGAAAGTTATAAATGTATGGATATTGAAAATGAGAAAGTAGAATTTTATAAGAAGCATTTTAATCACATGTCATCAATTCATTCCTCATAGATAAAAAACAAACAAATGAATAAATGAAAAAATAAAAGGGATCAGTTTCGTGTTTGATCGTTAAAGAACTCTTCCATTTCCCGAATTGTACTTTGTCAGTGATGATGAATTGTTGTTGTAGTTTAAATACATAAAGCTATAAACTTGATAACTTGATAGAATTAATTATTTTCATTTTTAAATTAATCATCTACTTATTTCGAATAAATTCTCTGAAGTTCAAAATGAATATAATTTCCTCGTCGATAATTCACATTTCAAATTGTGATTGAATAGTATTTCAAATGAATTACATTACAGAGGAATTTTTCAACCGAAACTAAAATTGAAATTGAAGAAAAGAAATGTAAATTAATATGGTTGATAATTTACACTATTATCAATTAAATATTCTGGCCTGATCTGATTTTTTGTAAGAATTCGAGTTTAATTTCTTATCAAATCAGGTCATATCAAATCAAATATGATCTGTTCTTCTTCTGTGCACTGATTGTTATGCCCGAAGCTTCAAATTCTGGCTTTATTCCAAGTTTTAATTCGCATTCCGTTTTTGATGTTTTGAAAATATGTGCTTGAATTTTTGTTTTGCTCAGAATAAGTATCAACATTTCGAATGAATTATTAATGACTAACCGGAAATAAAATTGATTTGAAATTTTGATTCTGATTTAATTTGATTCGTATTAGTATCTTTTTTTAGAGTATGTGTGATGATTATGGGTTTCAATATGGTTTTAGAAATCAATTTGCTTATTATTGTCCTTTTTATGGTAGATATTTTATAATTTCTAACAAAATTTGAAATTCGAAATCCCTCACCCATGGACGTGTCCATCGCACGGGTCTGGTGTGCAGCAAATATTAAAGTCTCATTTGAAACTGCACACAAACCCCCCTCCCTCCATCCCCCCACTCGCACTCTCCAAATGAACGTTTTTTTCGCTATATATTTACGTTATTGACTGATTTTTGAAAATTTGGAAAACCACCCCCCCCAAGAGCCAGCTCTAGGACCGCCCCTGGCCATACTGATATTGATTTCTATAGCTTTCTATAAATGTCTGCTCCCAATTCCATAGTCAAGCACAACCATCGACACACTTTGAAAAATGGGTGGACTGACTAAAACCAGATCGATGGTAGAAGACCTTTTCCCTAGCTCTGTCGGAACGTAAGTTGGTTTACCGTCATTTAATAAAATTATGTTTTCTTCATTGATTAGGTCGAATAACGCTGTTCCTTTGTTGTCTGAGTGAATGGGATCCCATGAGCTATGATGGGAGTTGAAGTCGCCGCCCACTATCACCTTCGGGTATTTTGACAATTCTTGATAAACCGATTTTAAACAAACTTTCATGTCAACATGGGATATGTTTGGTGCGACGTATATCGAAACTAACACTAAATCAGTTTTTACAATTTTTCTAGCGACTGCTTGTATTTTTGGGAATGAAGGTACTTTAATTTCGCATGTTTTGAGTGTTTTGTTGATAATCAAACCAGTACCTCCGTATCCATCATCTCTAGAGTCCAAATATGTAAAAAACCCTGGCACCTTATATTTAGATTTTTCAAAATCTTTTTTTGTCCAGACCTCTGACAAAAATGCAACGTCATATTTATTTTTCATTAATGTTCTAGTCAATTCTTCTTTATTTTTTTCTAGGCTTTGTATGTTGAGTTGTATAAATTTTAAATTTTCATTCATTGGTACTTACTTCTTCGGCTCTTATACTTAAAGTTCTCGTGTCCTCTACTCCTTGCTGGCTTCTTCTCGTGCTCATTATGTGCTTTCTATGTTGTTGGCTGGTGCTGCTGGTTTCGCTTTCGGGTGATGCTGTGCCATCCCCGTTATTTATATTGTAGTTCGTAATTTGTTGCTCGATGTTCTGTTTTCGTTGGTTCTCCAACGTCTGTGCCCATCGCTCGAATTCGTTGACCCGGAACTTGTTGAACAATGCCACACCGTTTCCCCGTTCTTCAGGTCCTTCCTTCTTTTTCTTTTTGTCGGCATACACTTGTACTTGATCTGCTATAACCACTTCCTGGATTTGGCGTTTAAATTTTTGGGGTTTGTATTGTTGTGTAGGGGTAGTTTTGTTGTATTGTTGTGTAGGGATAGTAGGGAATTCCTCAGCGTTTTCCAATAAGTCATATCGGTTCTGCGTGAGTGTTGGGTTCTGTTCCTTTGCCTCGAGGTATGTAAGCGTAGTCTTGGCCATTATATGTTTTATGTTTTTCTGGCGAATTTGCTCAGGACAATTCAAATCTGACGTTTTGTGCTCATTATCGTTTCTGCAGTAGAGGCACTTTGTCTTGTTTGGACATACGGCATCATCTTTTACTTCATGCTGGAGGGAGCAGTTCTCGCATCTCTTCTTCGATCGGCAATTTTGTGCCCTATGATTATACCGCAAGCAGTTTAAACATAGAATGGGCTTGCTGATGAAAGGTCTAACCGAGTTTATGCAACAGAATAACCTTACAACTTTTGGTAGTTTGTATGCGCGAAAAACTACGCTAACCCGGTGCGTTGGGATTTTGTCTTTCCCTTCGTACCTGTGTAATCTATGAATAGCAAGAATTGGGTACTCACTGCTTATGTTTTCTGTGATCTCTTTCACGTCCATACCTCTGGAACCCCTGCCACTACACCAGAAACCGAAACAAAGCTTCTTGGTATGTAGCCCTTGTAGTTGTTTGATTGCAGCAACGGATCCGCCTGTAATATGTTCGCCGTTTGATAGTCCTTTAGAAAGACTAGTATCTTGTTCCGTCCCAAGGCTCGCATATTGTCGACATTGATCTTGTAATCTCTTTGTGTGCATAGCAATCTTGCTATCGATAGTTTATTTATCCTCAATTCTCCCTTTTTATCGTCCTTCAGTTGTATGATGACTCGGTATGGGGCTATATCCTGCTGTGTGTACTCGTATACCGTGTATTCTTTCTCCGCTTTCTTCGCTTCTTCACTTTTATCAGGTGGCTCCGCCATTTTCTGGGTTAAGTATTCCACTATTTTTCTTTCTCACGTTTCAACTTTTGTTCACAGCGTTTTTTATATTTATTTACGTGCGTTCAAATAAAAAGATCCAATTTATATTGATACAATTCCTTATTATGTCCGAAAAACCGAAAACAGATATCACGCGCTTTTTCCGATTTCAAAGATGGCGTCCAATCTAGCCTCGAGATAAAAAAATACGTCCTACTCGATCGAGATCTATCTAGCCAATCCCTATTAATCTTAGTTAGGAGTAAAAAGAATTTCTGTTGACAGATTTTTTTTATTAACGAATTCTTAGTCCATACAGTAGAGGGTTAACGAACTCAGGTATTCGAGGAAGAATGACCTTAACGGGTTAAACTCCTATCAAAAAAGAAAAAAGAACTCAGGTATTGGGTTAAATATCCTGAACTACCTACCCATATGGATGTCATCAAACTATGTAAACAAAAACTTCTCTAAGGAGCAATTAGATCACTGTGTGTGTTGTATTTAAACTAACTTTTTTGATCTTCTTTATCAAGAATCACGGAAAGTTAAGACTAATCTCTGTCGATAGCAAACAATTTTCAATCAGAGTAAGTTCATTTTTTCAAGATTTAGATCCAAACTCTACAATTACAAAGACCATCGAGAAATAAATCATACATCATATCTACTGAATTCTGCTGATAATTTTGGCATCATCTTAGTGAGTTTTTCTCTTCTTCTCAAGTTGTTGTTTTAATTAATGTCCCTACGTTTTTGCGTTGCTTCTTTTTTATATATAATACCAGGTAGATAAATGCGTTTTAACGCCACACTATGAAAGCTTTATTTCCATTTCCACTGGAAGAGCCTGTGTCTCTGAAGGTGTTTGTTTTACGTGGATTCCCTTGTTCACCCACACTGGATACTTATGTTTGTAATTAGGTAGTTTGTTCTCTTCCTTTCGGATTCTTTCTTCAGACCAATCCAATCATTCAAAGATTCTCTTTCCGCATCATGATGGATAAATTTTTACATTGATTCTTGTGTCATTTTATTTTTGAAAAATATATACAATAATAATCTCCATTCATCGTTTCTGTTGTCCTCATATACACATTCCCTAATTTTTACAACACTGGCCGACACATTAGTAAAGATAGTTCTTTTTTTATCGGAAAACTGGAACCATTCGAGATGGGCTGGATTGTATTGTAGTCAAATCTCGATTGTTCCTTCGTAATTAATTTGTTTGTTTTTAAATAAATTAATAAAATTAGAACAAAACTTAACAAACATTCGCATTCTGTTTCAATGATATCTGCATTCTGCACAGCTGTTATAGCGCACTCAAGCATCAACATTACGGGGTTTTTATCAGCTTAACCCCACATTGTAGTAGTAGGATATGTTCCAATCTTCAAAGTGAAGCGCTTTTTAGTTGGTTAGACTGTTATAAGCTTGGAAAAAGTTCTCCTGAAAACATCACCTATTCATCAGAGTTAATAAAACGTAGTAATTACAATCAGTCTGCTCCTTTCGAACTGGAGTTGTTCCTATCATTAGTAAAGACCTAACTAGCGTATGAGCACGAAGAAATATCGTTCAAGTGAATGAGTGGTTCTGTTAAGGAGTAAATGTCGAAGCGCAGTTCTTCAACCTCATGATGTTTTGTACCCATTGATAAAACCACATGTGGGTGTTGATGCCCGTGGGCTCAAAAAACCCAAGACCGAATCATTGCTCGGCTCGTGGCAAGGCCGTGGAGAACGAGATATCACTGTAAACCATTTACACAAACAGTCGCAACAACGTATCATCAACAATCATCGATGTTTTACATGTACAAAAATGTCGGTCTGCCCGTCTCTGATTTTTGTTGTTTTTTGCCTACGTATTTTCGACGTTGGTCTCGGCCGGGTGGTCCTTGTGGATGGCATCCAGGACATTCAGCACCAACCGTCGTCGTCGCCACTCGCGACGGAACAGGCGAGATCAACTCAATGCTCGTCCGAAAAGTCAAACCTTAAAATCTCCTGTCGTATGCTGTGTGGTGTAGCAATCCGTAGGGTTGAAATGAAAGTAATAACGAAAAATTCATTTATTTCATTTAACGTGCGTGTGTCGGAGGTTGATTAAAATTGAGGATTGAAGCACCTAAATAGAGACTGATCTTATGCTTGGAGTTGCTTTTTTTCAATACGATTGGAATATTATGCTGTTACCATGTCATGATTTTTAGGAAGCCAGAATTGTATGTAAGTATTTTTCGTTTTTGTATTGACTCAAGGGTTTAAATTGTTGACTAATTGTTTCATTGTATTTTTTAAGAAAAAAAATGTCCGAAGATGAAAGTGTCCAGCTTAATTCTCCATTTAAAGGAGAACCAGTCTTTAAAAGAGAACCTTCGTCGAATGTATCGTTATTTATGTAAAATGTGAATCTTTTTGCGAGACCTAAGGATGTTACCACAGCCCAACCAGGTAAAGGAACAAGACCTCGGGATAGTTTATACTTACTCTTCGTAGAATTGTGAATCGCGGGGAGTCATATGTAGCAGTTGTTCGAGATTCTCCAGTATGCCGGACTCCCGAAGCACCTTCTGGCGGCCGCTCTTGTCCATCAGATTCCGCACCACAAACACGGCTCCCATCTGTAGTTTGTTATCTGGTACGATCTATAATGGAGGGATATTTTCAATATCACTCGTTTAGCTTCGTTAATCAGTAAAACTTACCAAAAACTCTCTTATCTTTTTAATAATGTTCTCATCTTCGAGCACATAGTCCTTGTCACGTGCACCCGCAGTTATGTTGCTGATTATGATAAGAGCTTGCTCTTTTACTTCGGGAGGGTGAGGTCCATCAAGAACAAGGTTTACCTAAATGATAGTTAAGACAAGAATATAAATTTGCTGTAAATTTCCACTGCAGAAGAAAGCAAAATTACCGCTCTCAGCACTTCCGATGCATGCTCGGACATAATGATTTCGATGTGAACAGTATTGCTCAGGAGATTCCGCAGAAGACCGAGCGTCTTCATAATAACGCGTTCGTCCGAATCTCCCAGCAGTTGAAATATTCGATCCGTCCCCAAGGTATTGATGATTTTGGATTTAACGTTTTGCTCAGCCTGTCGTCAAAAATACACACGTTTGAAAGTGAAACTTTGAAAAATTTTTAAGAAGCAATACCTGAAAAGCCATATTCATCAACGCCCAGCTGCCATTTAATCGCAAAGCCGGGTCACTGTGCTTAGTAAGTTCGCAGAGCATTTCAACAGCACCAGATTCGAGCATGGGTTCTTTGGCGGGTGAAAATTCTAGTAGCAAATTGCAGATTGTTGAGGTGACCACCGTCAAGAGCTCTAACGATGGTTCACCAACCAATAAATCCATGAGCGGACGCCACACCGAGTGATCCTGTGAATTTATAGAACCATTAGAAGGGTGTTACTGGAAATAGTAAAAAATAAAAAGTAATACTCACCTGGAAAGTTGTTCTCAGCAATTGCACTGACCTCGAAAGCGAATGGAGGCATCGTACAGCCGATAGTCGAACCTTTAAAATCAATACATTCTGTTATTGAACTAACTTCAGAAATCATAATCTCTAAACTTTATTTACCTCCGGACAGGTATCCTTCAGCCCTTTCAATACTTCCTCCATCAGGCTGTCCATTTCGATAATTCTCTTGCGGATGTCTTCGTCGTTGGCGGCCAGCGAAGCGAAACACCGGAATGCACCCTGACGCGAAAGCGGGGACGGACAGCGAATGAGGTTGGCCAACGAGCATATCAGGTGGTTGCTGATTGCCGCAAGCCGCTGGAGTTCCGAATCGATCTGCAATAAATGAATTATAAAATTAAATTTATGTCTAACAACATTTTAACAGATTACGTCTTCATATGCATAATCCTTTAAGAGTATCGACAATTAGCAAGAATAACTTACCTCCGCCAAATAGGCGAGCGTTTCGGCGGCCGTCGCACGGGTGTCCTCATCGAAATCGTCGGAACAAAGCCGCGCTAAGCTCGGCAAGGTTTTGTAAACGATGCGATAGTCATCGGCCCGTAGCGAGCCGGACCGGTGCAAGTACGTTAGACATCGGCTGGCAGACAGCTGAATCTGCACGTCACGCGTCCTGGACAGCAGCTCCGTCAGAATGTCCAGAATAGACCGCTCCTCGTGGCAAGTCAAACACACAATATCCGACACGTACTTGTTGGTAAAGCACATCGCCGCTAGACACTTGAGGGCAGGTACTTGGAGGATGGTCAGCTGACTGGTCATCAACCGGGCAAGGAACGGAATTACGTTGGCCTGACAGAGGTTCTTCTGCTGGTGGGACGAGTGACACAAGGGCACAAAGATGTTGGCCACGTACTCTTGGCACTGGATAGAACTGTTCGGCGAGGCAAGTTCTGCAAAGAATAAAACACATTTTAAAACACTTCTTTCATGAATCACTTAAAAAATACTTACGAATCAATCTCATAAGATTGCCAATATTGCAGTGCAGTAGCTCGATCGGTGCAAACGGATACTGCAGGATAGTTTTCAGCGCCCCCAGACAGGTTTCCATGAGCCGCCGGTCAGTGTTCGGATTGATAACGATTCCCAGCAACACCTGCACCGTTTCGTAGTAGATCAACGAGTGTACCTGAGATTCTGTGCCCTTGGCCAGGGAACCGATGACAATGGCCGCATCGAGCCGCAGGTTCGGATCTTTGCAGTCATCCCGCAGCAGCGCGATCAACCGGGGTACGATCCCCTGCGAGATGACCGAACCCTTCTTCTTGTTCGAACCGATGACTGCATTCTTGAGGCACACTATCGCTTCCTGACACTTATAGGTATCCTCTGAGTAAAGCTCGTCAATATAGGCGCGGGAGTTTTCCACGTCCTGTTTGAAAGAACAGAATTAAAACAAATTATATAATTAAATACAATCAAGAAAAAAAAAACACCGACAAATTTCATCTCTCAATCGTTCTCGGAACCAAACAAAACAGTACTGCGAATACAGAATCCGAAATCTTACTGCCGTTAAACAATGCGAATGGTTTTTGCCAAACGTGTCGACGAATTTGTGGCGTATGCGATGGTGTTATCATTTCACTTTCAGGTTTGTCGCCTCACGACGCACGTTTTACGACATGCGGTTGCAAGGTCGGCACGGTTCAGCGGGCATGATGGTTTGATCTCATCTTCGATGCACCGGCCGGATGTTACGGTTTATACCCTGGTGCCTTCGAGCCGCAATGTGTTGCTTTTTTTATTTTGTGCAACTGTATTTCTTACAATAAGCACAGCAATAAGTCTTAGGAAGGAATTGTGCAATATTTCTAGCTTTATGTTGAACATTTTAATGGCATGAATTTGTGGCGGAACTGCAAAGTTTAGTTTTTCGGTAAACGTTTGTTTTAATGTTTTATTTGGGATTTTAAGCCTCTTGGGTTTATTCATCCCATCTTTTCGGTAAACCAAATATTACCACGGCATTAGTTTGTGCGACATAACGCCTTTTTAATATTTACAAATAACACACTTAAAAGGCCTGAAATGAATTGTTCATTATCTAATACCTACATTTATAAAAGGTTTGTTATAAACGCGCCCTCAACTGACGCGGAAACTTCTGAAAAATTAGTCGTGAAAATGAGGATAGAGAAGTTTTTGTGGCCGGGAATTGTTCCTACGAAGTTTGTGTTTAAACTCACGATAAGGCGATTCGCGATTGACGATCGTTGGTGGAACTAGCAATCGCTAGTGTAGAGTGTAGCTTTGTAAGGACCTTACTGACCTTACCGTTCTGGTTTAAGATCCCTAGAGAAAAATATACAGATTAACTCTAATCCATCTTACCGCTAAAACCTGTGTTGAATCTTTTATTTCAACATGTTATGGGCCCAGATACTTCTGAAAAATTGGAAAACGAGCTAGTAAGAAGGGAACTCTCACTCAAGATTAATTCTTGTGTGTGGTTAGGAAGATCTAGAGGCCCCGAAACAAATGAGAGGGTTTCTCATGTGCTTTGTTTGTGCGCTGTGGTCAGCCTGTATGAGGTGATCCAATCACATAGGACCAACAGCGCAGAGGATAGCCAGCAAAGAGGCCACGAAAAGCTCCAGGTTGCCAGAAAGTTTCACTAAAGCGTTTGAACCCTCTAGGGTTTCGAGAGGGTTACTTTCGATGCCGTCACGCGCGACACTGTGGTTATTAGCTTGAACAAAATTTCCGACGGTCGGATTGAGGAGACATTGGATCCGAAACCAGGATTGTTCAGTGCAGAGGTCGAACGGTCCAGCTACGGGTAGCATGCAACTGCTAATTTCCGATGGCTGGAAGAAGTTATTGATGTTGCGGGAGTTCTCAACAGTCGACGATGCCATTCAACATTCTCAATTTGCGAATTGCTTCAGCTGTCTTCATTTAGAATTGGAACAAACTTGCTCATAAAGCTGAATTGGAACAAACTTTTGTCGAACGACTCGTGACCGTTCAACAAGCACTTAAAGCACATGTCCGGTTGCTGGGGTATCTGACAGATAGACCATCCCACCTTAAGCCGCCCACACCTAAATGCAGCGTTTGCTGCTGCAACCGAAAGTTTGACCAGCCCAAACTGCATGCCAGATCTGGGGCGACCATTCCGCAAACGAACCGACATCTGGTCAGAGCGGATTTTGCACTGTGGTTCAAAAGGGCTAAAAGTGGAACTTTTTTCGTAGCGCCTCTGTCTTTTATCTTATCTCTTAAGTGTCTTCAGAACATTTGCATCTGGTCAGAGCGGATTTTGCACTGTGGTTCAAAAGGGCTAAAAGTGGAACTTTTTTCGTAGCGCCTCTGTCTTTTATCTTATCTCTTAAGTGTCTTCAGAACATTTGCATCTGGTCAGAGCGGATTTTGCACTGTGGTTCAAAAGGGCTAAAAGTGGAACTTTTTTCGTAGCGCCTCTGTCTTTTATCTTATCTCTTAAGTGTCTTCAGAACATTTGCTTCTTCAAACATGCTTCATAACTTAAAGCATCAAAAGTTAGTCAAAGTCCACTAAAAAAAAATTGAAAATTTTAACTTTTTTATTTCAGTGGATAGAGCTTCCACCCCCCCCCCCCCCCCCCCCCCCTCTTACTAACCCAAAGTTAGGAAAAATACTCCCGGCACATAATATAGGCACTTTATAAGTAAAATGCCTCAATAAAACCATATGTAAATTTAAAAAAAAAAAGATAAAGCTATACTTTATACTACAAAGTTGTAGAACACGTGAAATTATGAAACTTTGTTGAATACATCAAAATTCTATTTCTTTTCAGAGCAGAGTTATAAAGGTTTTATTTTGAAAGTTATTTAAAAGTTAGATTTTTAAACTTAACTATAGTTAGATGAGGATTTACATGAATAAGATGTTCTAAACATTTGTTGGGATATTCAAATCACACGTTTTGCACAAGATTTCAACATACTACGACGTTTACTAACCAACTTATTGCAATTTTTATTTTTGCTCAACTTCACAAGCGTTTATTGCAAAAACATGCAAGTGAATTTTTAAAACTAATGAACCACATTGAAGCTTGAACTAAGTGCAACAAATTGGTGTTGTTGTCGTTTGTCTCCACGCGCTTATATTTGAACGCAACAAGCATATATTTGATGTGTTTTACGTGATTCCGTACCTTTGGGCCCTCCCCTTTTGCGCGATACCGTTTGCCATCCGGTATTTACGCGCGTCGGTTCACCTGCCTTTTCAGCAGGACCTTCCGCCTGCTTGGAAGCGCTGGCCGCAGGATCCTGCCGGACAGACGGATCCTTCGCTCTTTTTTAGGGTCACCGGGTCTGAGCTCCCCGGGAGACCTGACATACTGAGCGCTTTGGAAAGTACAGCAAAGCACGTCAAAACTGATGCAGGGTGTTTTGGAGTTGAAACTCTAATAGGAATTCTCAGTTCCTGCAAAAATCGCAAGGAAATTTGTCTGTTGAAATTTCGACTTTCTCGCAATCCGGATCATGATCTGATGAGCTCTCAATGACTCCCAAAAGAAAGGAGACGATCACAAGCATTAGCAGATGTAGAAAAGTGGTAATTTGTAGTGAAATTCAAAGCGCCAGTATGTCATGCCAATGCTTTGCTTTGCTTTCGTATTGAAATGCAGAAAGCAAAACGACGCTTTGTTGCCCCAGCATGACATCAACCTTAGACGATACTCCAGTGCGATAATTTTCGAATGGAAGAAGTCTGTACACTGACGGTGATCTGCATCTGAATCTCGACTCTTGTCAATTCATTGACGAGGCAGAATTACCCGAACACCATTTAGGGAAGTTCCACTGTCCAATAGGCATAAAAGCCCGGGCGCAGCAAGTAATGTCGCACGAGTGGAGGTATACATTTAGGCGTTTAGAGAAATTGTATGCAAGTAGGGGCTAGGATTTTTAACGACATGCATTGTGATGCCATAATAATAACACAAATGTAATTTGTAATTGATTGTTTCCATTTGAAGAATTAAAAATTCTAACATACTGGTGTGACTACAGTAGTCTGGGGGAAAACAAATAAGTCGGTTTGTGAAATTTTATAGAAAATTTTACAAAAATGTGTAACGTAGGGGGGTGTGGGGGGGTCTAAAATGACCGAAAATTGCGTTATGTAATATTTGAACGGCCCCTTGTTTAGAAAGATTAAAAAAAAATTACTTTTTTTTCTTGGGATTTTCATCCAATAGGATATTTATCTCTTCTATAAAAAAAATTACTCAAGCATTGGCATAGTTGAAGTCCAAAGCGCTCATGAATTTATTTGTTTCACATTATATTAACCGATGTTCTAGTGTCTGTGTTAAAGTCAGTAAAAAAATTATCTAAATCCTGTTGATTTTATTTCAAGTTGAGAAGCTAAAAACATTTAAACTAAAGTTGTTAAACATTTTTATTTGTTGTTAAAGGTTTTTAAAGCTTATCCAATCGAAATTTTGATAATAAACATTTAACAGCAATATGGGGTGACCGTTATTGATTGTCTTTCACGACATTATCATTAAATTAAATTAAATTTTATTTTTTACATTCTTTTTTTGTAATTTATGTTGCGTTTGTCACTAATAAAGACAAAAAAAAGTTGCGTCATAGCTATTACTTAGATCATTTTTCTACTTGAGTCTCTAGACTTAAACATCGTCATCGTTTCAAGCATCCTGGTTAATACTTAATAGTATCATTTCCGGAAGCGTTCAAGAAAATTTTTATTGATAAGAAAAAAGCACGCTCCCTCAAGCACTGTATTCCCTTGTCTTGTTGGCAATCACTTTCGCGTTACGTTTTGGCATATTTTTTCCATCCGTACAGAAACTTCTTACTCGCATCATCTCGCGAATCGCTCGATCAAGAAGTATGTATTGAACAAGCCTCCACTTTTCCATGCGTTTATGGCGATGTGATATTTCTGCTGCAACATTGTTGCATTTAAATGCAAGCTTTTTAATAACGGCGATAAAAAACGAACATCTTCTGCTTTCGCTGTGTGATGGTATGCTGATATTTGTTACGATCTTTGAAAAGAGCAGAAAAAACTGACGCTGTGCAAGAGAAACTCTGGTGAATTTTACTACGTCTGTCAACAGGTAATATTGGATTATGTTACGTTTATTTATTTTTAAGTAAAATAATATCTGCACCAGATATAACGTCATCATTTCTCTGCTTGTAGTTTTCGAAATATGTTTTTAGGGGTCTCGCTGGAACATTTCACGGTAAATAACCTTTCCTTATAGACAACCAAACACTCGCGCGGGGCAGCGGCCCGGTTTCGAGGATGTATGAATGTGTGCGAGAGAACCTGTCCCTGTCCCTGGTTTCCATTCCCCGGTAACATTCTCAGGCGGAAAGCCGCATCGCGACCCTCCCCAGCGCAAAAGCGACGACGACCGTATATATTCTCACATTCTCCTGACGTCGTCGTGACATCGAACGAACTGCGAAACCGGGCAGCTACTGAGTGTTGGGTGGCTGAACCATGGGGGGTAGGAGGATGCCATGAGATTGGCAATTTTTCCTTCGCGCTCGGCCAAGCGCCGACAACTAAACCATTCAATGTATATGGGCTGAATCTGTCGTCAAATTGTGCGAAAGAAAAACCGAAAATTCCGGGTCCTAGGCCGGTGCACCACTTACCATAAAACATGCAAACGGTTCCAGGGCCATCGGGGCACGTTTTTCACCGCTTTTCGGCTGAAAGCGAATCACTTTTCTACGGTAAAATTGGGAAAAACTGAACAACCGACACCAGAAGATCCAAAACACACGCAATTATTTTTTCACATTTCTCACGATTCTCGGCGATGAGATGAGAACGGGAGACAGAGTGAGCAGGGCTGTGTTATGCGCCAACTCACGCGCAAACGAGTTGTCAAAAAAGGGAAATGCGCCGGGTATAAAAGCTGCACTATGAAAAAAATATGATCGTGTAATATGAGACGGAAAAAATAACCTAGAAAACACTCAGTACAAAAAATGGGCAGCCGCACAAACATAGTCGTTTTTAAGGTTGTTGCTTTTCCAAAACTTTTGTGCAAGCAAATCTTTCAGCAGTACATATAACATGAACACTACCAGTAGCAGCAGGACTGTAGAAAAACCAACCGATATTAAAATTGTAAACCGTTCTTTTCAAAGAAATTGAATTGCACTCTTCGAAAATGCGGATTGCGACATTTCTGCATGCAAATCAATGTGAAAACTGTCATATTTTTATATGCTGATCGCTATTGATTTACATTTTGTAGAGAGATAAAGATTAAATGGGTGGACAGGAAATCTAATGATTCTTCCCTTATTTAACATCATTAATGAGATAAATTTAGTATTGTTACTTAGCGAATCAGGTAATAGGGTATAAAGGTATAGTTATTGTAAAATACCAGTTTTGTGCTCACTAAGAAATCCCTGGTGCCTTGATTTCCGCGCAACAAAGACTTCCGGAAATTCCGCGTTGTAACCAATTGAAACATCGACCGAGTCAGACGAAAACCCTCAGCTTGAGGGAGTTGTATGAGAGCGCAAGAGAAGAAGAGGAGAGCGACAATAAACGTCATTCGATTCGACGAGGGGTGTTCGAGTGCAAATGTTTATGTTCGAATTGTAACTGATTATATTGCAATAAATCCATTCCTCACATTCCCCTTCTTCTCCGTAGAAAATGATAAAAAAATATTGTGCGACACTCGGAGTCAATAAACCGCTTTAAAAAAATTGAGCGATTAATCAATTCTTTGCAATTCAAAAATCATCTTTTTTGTATCAATCGTTCCGAGGTAAAAACAAAGAGGTTAATTATCATTGAATATTGTTAACCACTTGTTTAAAACGAAATAACAATCATGTTTTAATCAGTACCTCAACAAAA
The DNA here is from genome assembly GCF_029784155.1 of Uranotaenia lowii. NCBI lineage: Eukaryota > Metazoa > Arthropoda > Insecta > Diptera > Culicidae > Uranotaenia > Uranotaenia lowii. The sequence goes on from NC_073693.1 coordinate 108,978,873, forward strand.
CTCGCAAAGGGCAAATATCATAATCTTATATATTGACAATGTTTTCCAGCTTTTACTAAATTCGGATTCAACGGAATGTTATTATCTCCATCAAAAAGCGTTTTGATAAATTTATAAAAAGATTTTAGCAGCAACAATTTACCGACTAATTTTATTTTGTTTAGACCAGCCCCACCAATGGTTGCTAAACCTCGAATCGAGTACATTCAGCAACATATTTATCAACCCATCATCGCACCAACAGTCGCTAACTTGATTCTAGAAATAGCATTCGAGCAGTAGGTTGTTACAGGATTCGTTTATGTAGCAACCCGGTAGCAACGCAGCCGGCCGTCGCTATCAGAAAATAAACAAACACAAATACCAACCTGGATGGCAACAAAGGGTGCGAAAATCAGTAAGTAGATAAAAACACAACCAAAACACATCAAAGCATCAAAAATACCGACCGAAATAGCAACGCCCGGTGGGTTTGGTCTTAGTAATTGAAATCGTTTTCTACCTGTAATTGAACACTTCTAATATATAACGTTGCGTAACGCTGTGCCTACCGTCTTCGCCGCCACTGGTCAGAGCCGTTGCATTTAATTTTCAAAACAAAACAAGCACAATATGATGTTTTTCTTCGTTCTGCGCAAGAGCGCAATGGGAAATCCTGGCGCGCCCAACGTTCAACTATTAACCAGTCATGGGCTGTGGAAGCTTCGCTGTTTTAACAAGGGCATGTATTCGTCTGGACTGCGTAGGACCTTTGCTAAGGTGAGCCTTTACAAGTTTGTATCCACTCCTCGTTACTCACGCACTATACTCCATCTCAGGTACTTTTACTGCCGAAACTGGCTCCAGACCAATCCATCATCCGACCTCAGTCGAGAGAAAGCTGTCGACGACACAAGTTGATAGGTCCATGGAAATAGAGCTGCTGTTAAAGATCAGCAGTATGATTCATCACAAATTCCGTCTCATCCTCCGGTATGCGCTGATTACACGCAGGTTCATCAGCCGCTGCACTCTGCAGAGCTTTTGCAGGTTACACTGCCTACACAAGGCTGCCTTCCAGGCTGCCGCTCCGTACCGAAAAATGGACGAGGTAACACTCGCCAGGACCCTCCTTCTGCTGCAGCGGATCGCCGAGTTATTCGACATGGCCCGTGAGAGGGCTGCTGTCGCCATTTTTTTTTTTTTTTTTTACAAGATGGAAATTTGACTTCAAACCATAACAGCCGGGTGTTTGCTGCCGTGTGTGGGTTCGTCCCACTAAAACCACCTTGGGCTTCGTGTGCCAGATGTGCCCCTTGGTTTCACCCTATGATACTACATCAAGGGGTAGGCTGTGATCATGCACTTATACATCTCACCCTTTTCCTCTTTCTCAATTTTTCCTCAATTTCTCCTTGATCATCGTTCTGCTTTATCCTTCTTCCTCCTTCTCCTTTTCCTCTATCGTCAACTTCAGACTGGTACGGAAGACCCCGAAACGTGTGCCGGTTAGGTAACGCTTTCATAATAACTCACGCCCGTCACAGCATCCACTATCCCGGAGACCTCGAAACGTGTGCCGGTTAGGTAACGCTTCCAAAGTAACTCGCGCTCGTCACAGCAACCACTTCCGCAGGATTTCTAACCACCAAGGCATGGCCGATTGAGAAACTACCAAGCTAGAATCCTGACACGACCACCCCGAATGGTATCTCCGCTTCCTTTTGCTGCAGGAAAGATCGTAGCTGAGTACGTGAGACCTTTTAAGTCCCACCACACGTATGAGTCCAGATTAGGGTTATACCGCGCCCTAAGATCGCGTTGCTTTTGAATTGAAGTGTCATACGATGCCCAAGACCTTTCATTAGCTTGTCAAATTTGGTTGACTATCTCGCTCTCTCCGTTCATCATCTTTCCTGATCCTTATCAGATCGCGCATGATTTGCGAGATTTCGTCGACTATAGCACGCCATGACTGTTCGTCGCGACACATTTCACTCACTATGTTTTCAGCGTTCAAATTTTGAAGTTGTTGACGCCTTGAATTGAACCTGGGGCAGACAAAGATAGCATGTTCTGCCGATTCCTCCGTCTCTACGCATTCCGGGCAATAAGGCGAGCTGATAAGCTTAAACCGATGAAGATATTGCTTAAAGCACCCATGACCCGAAAGGAACTGCGTCAGGTAGAAGTTGACCTCTCCATACTTCCGATTTACCCAGTCTGAAAGTCTCGGGATTAGCCTATGCGTCCATCTTGCGTTGTTCGATGCGTCCCATTGCTCCTGCCACTTGAGCATTGACGCTGCTCGTTGAATATTACGCACTCCTCTAACAGCTCTTGCTTTGTAACATTCCATATCCTCCGCCAGAGTTATGTCGATGGGAACCATGCCCGCGATGACAAAAGCTGCATCTGTTGATATGGTCCTGTACGCACAGGAAACTCGCATGGCTATCAACCGATGTGTGCTCCGTAATTTGGATCTGTTGCGCTCTACCTCTATCGCGGAGCTCCAGGCCGCTCCTCCGTATCGTAGTTTCGACAGTGCTACGCTCGCAAGGAGACGTCTCTTGCTACTCTTTGGACCATGGCAGTTCGGCATAATCCAGGCCAATGAATCTATGACTTTCGATGCACTTTCGCAACAGTATTTGACATGCGCACCAAAACTTAAGCGATGGTCGACCATTACTCTGTAAAAAAAACATATTAGCTCCACGATAAGGATTATCAAATGATGAAAAATTTACCTTTTTTAGATTTTTTTTTTTTATTTGTCTGCGTTTACACGACTTTGCCTAGGGCCAATTATGGCCCAACTTGGCTGACTAGTGTATGTTACAGTTCTTGTGTATATGTGTTCTTGTGTTGTTTTTCTGCATATCTATTTTTAGAATTTTCGAATCTACTTTATCGGTAGCTATTGTGCCTGCTCTTCTTGTGTTTATACTCCGGGGAGTTTACAATCGTTATTTCGAATACATGTGCGTGTTTGTTATTCATGGTTGTATGGGCGATACCCGATTTTTTTACTTCTTGTGTTTATACTCCAGGGGAGTTTACAATTTCTTGTATGTTTTGTCCGAAGACCTATTCTTGGCCGAGGCCTTTATTCGATTCTTGTACTCATGAAGAGTTTACAATTCTTGGTTTTTTTTATTGTCCGAAGACATTCTTATTCTGTGCGTTTCCGAAGACCTATTCTTGTTAGCCCTAAGCTAAAGATGTATAACTTAGGGCTATTTTTTGTTAGGGGGGTGAGGAATCGAACCTCTCATCATCTGATTGAAAATCAGACCGGCTAGCTGACTGAGCTAACCACCCCCCCTATTTTTTTAGATTTTAGAAATCGATTGCAAAATCCTTTTTTTTTTGTTTTCTTGTTCATCTTCTTTTCGTTGTTTTTATTTATTTTTCGATCAGTGACACTTGACGTTTTATGACATTTTGACAGGGTTTTATACACTCAGAACCAAAACAACCCAAAAATAAGAACGCCAGTGCATCAAAACAAAGTTCGACTGGCGTTCTTAATTTTGGGCTGCTGTCAATGCACCAAAATCAAAGTTCGAAGCTCGAACTGACCACCCCAAAAAAATTTCCCTTTATTTTCAGTTAGTTTCGTTTTGTAAGCAAAACAAAGCCAGTCGCATCGGAAACAATTTTTGGTAAAATGCTTTAAATTTGATGAAATTTTATTATGCTTAATGCATTCTAATTTATATTCTTCCAGTAAACGCTTTTTTCATGGATTATACCTTCTTTAGAAGCCGTACCTACTAGAACAGTATTTACATCATGCCTCCAGAGAATTTCCGGAAGGAAGAAAAACCAGTGGGAAACCGGAAGAATCGTAGCCGTTGATACTATATCCACCGGATGTCAATTCCAGTGATGATTTCAGCCTGGTTTCCTTCCGGGTACATCCTGCAGGACAGACCCATTGATTCTGGAAGGAAAATGTAAGCTTTAAGAAGATCTGTTCTTTATGATGGCAACGGCACTCTTTAATCCCTGACCGAATTGCTTGAAAATTTCTCCGGGCTGAATCAGGCTCGAGTTTATTAAATTACTTTCTTCAAAAACTTCCGCCGAAGTCAGTTTATTGTGAAAAAAATATTTTTGGGAATAAAATTAAATAAGAAATATGAATAAAAATATTGTGTTCATTAAATTTTCATACTCCCTTTTGATATTTGGTTCATCAAATGAAAAAAATCCCAAAAAAGTTGAGGAGGTTGTATTTTTGCTACGACCGCAAACGTAGAATTACAATTTGCTCCTGTCAATCGTTCATATTGTTTGTATTGAATTTATGGCGATTTTTTAAATGATGATTTTAACCGATTTTTATAACAGTGGCTTTCAATATAATAACAATTCTTCTTAAAATTTCGATAGATTGAAGTTAATTTCACCTCCGCCCAACAAATTCAGTTTTGCGAAGAAATAAAAAGACCATTTCCGAAATATCCAAAAAATGAGTCCAGTGAATAGATTTGGAGTTTATTTGAGCGAAACAACAAATGGGAAATTTTTAGTTTTAGTTTAATTAGTCCAGAGCTGAATGAAAAATAAAAAAAATTGGTATCATTTGGGCATTCATTCTGAAACCCTTTTTCTAAAGCTACTGCGTATAGCTAAAAAAAATGATTAATATTACAATTTGTCACAGCAATTGATAAACAATTGTGACGAATAAAAAAAATCAATAATTTTGACGTTTTTAAAGTTAAAAAACTGAGAAGGTTAAAAAAATTGCAGGACTGAAGTCCTTGAGCCAATTTTTTTTTTCGAAATATGAGAAAGTGTTCACACTCGTCAACTTGAACTGCGATTTCGGTAGATGAGACTTGTTTATGTTTACATTTAGGTTTCTGAAAGTCTCCCATACTTGTCGGGAAACTTGAGACATGCATCTTAGATCTAAATCTATATATATAAAAAGTAATTTCCGTTTGTTCGTTTGTATGTTTGTCTTCAATAGGCTCAGCTGCCTTAAGAGCTAGAGAGCTGAAATTTGGCATGGGTGCTCATTAGGACCAGGAATGATGAAAAATGTTTTTAGATTTTCGGATGACCCCTTTTGAAGGCGATCGTCCAAACAACAACGGTTTTATTCCCCCGAACCAAAAGTCATGGCACCCATTTTGTGAACCGACTTTCGTTTCCGTTCGTTTCGTTGGCGGGATTATTTTCACCATCACCATGGGCAGGCTATTAAAAACGACCATCCAGAGCTCACATGTACTGGATAGCAAATCGAAGCTTGCTGAGCATTGAAAATTTGAAAGTGAAAATTTTGGCGGGTGTTTTTTGGACCTTCTACTGTTCAAAGCACATGCTACCGGTACGAGATATTTGAATACAATTATAAGCCTACATTTTGATTGAAAAATACAACTAGCCTGTTAGGAATATATTGACTAGAATAGTAGTGGCTTTCAAAGTGCTCTTTACCGCAGCTGGGGGGCTTTGAAGGTCAACCATTTTTATATTTTTGGAATTCCTCATAGAGAAAGAAAATTTTTTTAGATTCAGAGTATATAAGTTCAAGGCTGCGATTTTAACGCTTCAATTGGAATTTTGATGGGGGATTAGAAAATTGATAAGATAATAAAATTTGAGGTTTTGAGTTTTATCCAATTCGATTTCACTGACCAATTTCTAACTTTTGAATTATCATTGATGATCGATGTGGTCGATTCTACCATCTATTAATTGGATGTTTGTGCCCATGAAAAAAAAACAGAACTCCAAAAAATCCTTTTTCATAATATAGAAATGGTGTTTTCGAAATGATTTGTTTTCGATAACTTCAAAAAGCTATTAGTAGAACTTCCAACATTTAAGGTAAACTAAATTAAACATTGCGAAATTGAAAAGCGAAAAAAATACACACATGCAGTTAAAAACATGCGAAGTGAGTTTTCAACATGCTCAACAAAATCATCCATATTGAAAAGTGGGATAATCTTCAACAGATATTTTCATAAGATAAGGGATGGAAAAGATAAAAAAGCAGTTTAATCTTTTGAAGATAAAACTATTAGGCCAAATCTATTCAAGCTTCCTAAGAAATGATGTTTGTCTATATTAAGTTTTCAATATCTTAGTCATCTTGCTGTTTTTATACATCGGATTGGGTTGAAAATTGGCAAATAGGGGTTATTTGGGACAAAGAATTGAATTCACTTATCCAAATTAAAGTCAGGGGTCGGCCTAAGGGGTCGTCCATATTAACCTTACAATATTTTTGAAATATCGTCGTTGTTATACATCGGATTGGGATGAAAATTTGCACACGGTAGTTTTCAGAGACGGACAATCAACTTCAGATATCAAAGATTGTATAAGAGGCCACCAAAAGGAGTTTAGCTTTTTGGCAATAATTGCGTTGTTATGCGACGATCAACCCCCTGGCAACTTGACAGTTCGGTCGAGTTTCGTGTATCTGTTTCAAAATCGCAGATGTCGCATGTGTGCCGCTTGTTTACATACTTTTTGAGTCATGCATATGGAAGGGGCACACTATTAAATGTGGTGCGAATCAGGCAAATTCATAACTTTCGAAAGAATAACAAAAAAATTTTAACCGAAATTGTTAATCTTATTCAATATTCTACCGATTTATATAATGTGTAGGAAGAGTATTTCTATAAAATGGCAAAAGTTCTGCTATAATGTGATTGTTTTGTAATTTTAAAATTTTCATATGCATCGCAGCTTATGGCAATCACTTAATGATTGATGCTGATGCATTTATTGTGCTTGAGTGCCTTCAACAGTTTCGGTGGAAGGTAAACTTGTCCCAAAAAACTGCCGGATATCAGTAATTTATTTAAAGCAGCCCAGAACTTTTATACCTTATGTAGGACACACAAATTAACGCCCTACTCGTTTTCTTGGACTAAACTTTTGAAAACAGATTCACTGCACATAAAACATAGTTAAAAGTTCCAAATTTAAAACTTATTTTAGTTATGGAATCAGTTACAGAAAACATATTTCAATATGCGTCCTTCCGACATGTTAAGTAGCTCGATTTTCGATTTGACAGAACCAGAGAACCAGAAAAAACTGGCACACGCGATTTGTATGGGAAACGTCAAGTTGCCAGGGGGTTGGCGACGATCGACTCGACATTTTTAAACGGGGGGTTTTTTTTTGGCACGGGCAATCAATTTCTGATTTCAAATGAAGTAGCAGACGACAGAAGAGGTGTTCGTTCAATATTTTTGCAATTATAACTTAACAATTAATTCAGAAATGCATTAAGAAAATATTTGGCTATTGACTTTCATACAAACTGTTCATAACATATTCCAAGTTGAAAGCGAAACGGAGTTCGTATGGGAACAGCTAGTGTGAAATAAAAATCTTAGCAACCGAAATCACAGTTCAAGTTAAGAAAAATATTTGACCTATTCCGCATAACCAGTTTTTATACAAGCGAGCACCCCTCGCCGATCGATAAACTCTCCTAAACAGCATCTCTCCAAACCAAGCCCCTCCTATGCGCACCGATTCAGCGACCAGCCGCCATCAGAGCATTTTTGCACGCAACGCAGCTTGCGAACGGGAACTCCAAGCAGCTCTGTCTGTATCCGGCGCCATTCATTTAACGTGTACCCAGGGCGCACAGCAGCAACGAAACTACTCTCCGCCACTGGAATTCTCTGCCGCTGGTCATCTGCGCTGCTTGCTGTCTCTGGCTGGTTCATGCCACTACACTTGATGCTGAACAAAACTGCTATTCGGGGTCCTGCTGCTGGTGGGGTCCAATCACCGATCGAAGAGCAGCTAACTCTGTTCAACTCGACGGGCAGAACGAAACTGAAACCGAGTCGACCGCAGAGCCCTTTGTTTTATACCTATCGTAGGTATGGAGAAACAAAACCCATCAAAGCAGGCGTTGGTGATGACGTCATAATCCTTTAGATGTGATGGCTCTTAAAGAGGAGTTTTTCGTGACGCGAGTTCGGTTCGCAAATTTCAATTTGCCCCCCTATAGTGTTGCCGTAAGACGTAATTCTACGTCAAAAAATCCCACCGCATGACATGCCCCAAAATTAAGTTGCAAAAATTACGTTTATTCTCAAGTTTGGGAAAACCCCCTCAAACTCATTTTCGTCGGGAGCCACACGGAAAAATTGAGTTATTCATAAAATGTATTGCGATTACACCTTCAAAATAACTAATCGGTTGTTGCTCACAATTTGTATATACCCAATTCAATTTTGAGTAGTTTTGGGTTTCCAATATACATATTTGAACTAACACTCGATTATGCAGCTCTGTATAAAAAGTTTGCTGTTGTTGGAATCTGCTGAAAAGGGATGTTCAAGGCTAACTGTGAGCTTTTTCTGTTATTTTAATGAAAAAAAGAGCCAAGAAGAAAACAAGTAACAAGAAGAAAAACATTCATGGAGATATGCGAATTATTTTTTCGGAGTTTCGATAGCAGAATTCGGCGGAAATAGGTACTTAAACTGAAAAATCGACTGGTGCTGGAACATCGCGAACAGAAAACTGCGAAGTGGCCAAAAGAAGGTTTTGGGAAAAATGAAGGACTAACCGCGGAAAACTGATTCGATGGATTTACCGGAGACAACCGGTAATCTGAGGGCGATTCTTTGGTGAAGCCGACAAATAAGCCAGCTGCGGTCATTTGAAAAAATGAGACCGAACAACATAGGGTTAACTGCAGCAAACAACTATGGTAGTTGATCAGTACAATTTATGTATCTTTTATCTGTTTGCAGATTCCTATTAGGATATTTTTGAGCATAAAAAAAACTGATTTGATGTACTTTCAACTCAATGTATTTTCATGAAAGTCCAAGAACTATTAAAAAAGGTGCGGGAAGCTCACGTAACACTGCCTCCAGGTGAATCCGAAAGTGTACTGTGTGTTCCGAAACTAAACTAGAAACGAGAAGACGATCTTTGCTCATGGTACCTTAAATGAATGAACATTCATAACTGAAATGGTTACGTCATTGGCAGTGATCCAACCCGGAATATTTCAACGGTCCCGGAAAGTCATCGGCGGGTCCGAAATTTTCTAAAACCGACAGAAATTTATTGAGACCAACATTTATTTTTGTTTGTTTGCAGGATGCAACGAGAAGCGGCCGTTTAAATAAAATCCTGTGAGGAAACCCTATGGCATCCAGCTCATTATAACGTGGAAAAACTAAAAATAGGAACGAGTATTTTGTCGCTTACGATGGTAGAACATGGTTTTTGATGAAGACAACATCAAATTCAAGTACTTCGTCCCAAGAGTAAGTATCGATTTTTACAATTTATTGTTGGAAATATCGATGCCATTTGCATAATAGACTTTATCAAATTTAGTGATAAGTTATTCTTCTTTTAAAAACGAATTGATTCTACTCAAAAGCGAAATTTTACGATAAAACACATTTCTAAAGATTTCCGTAACGTTTTATCCTTGACCTTGCATATTAGTTACGTATTACTGCTGTAATTTCAATAAATGATAAATTAATTTTTGCTTGTCTACAACATGAATACTGATTAAGTTGAAATGTGGTAGAACTTCTCTAGATATTCATTCTGATTTTGTCTGGATTTTATTTTAGAAAACGAATTCATTAATGGAATTAATTCAAAACAATGGTTTCATATAATACATACTTCAAATATTTTTCACCAAATTGATGCTTTTTTTCAATTCAAAGAAAAAACTTTGATTTCTGTTCCAGGTACATAATTCCTATCGGCATCGGAATCGGCGAATTGTGTTGCAGTAGGTATAATTCAACTTGGGACCCGGCAATGGAAAAGAAACACCTCTGCTATGGCTGAAAGGTAAGAAGTAGTTTCCGAAATTATTGTAACACTTTACAGAACCTAATTGATTGGTTTAATTTCAGGAACCGGTGCTGAGCAGGTTTATCGAATCCGGAACGGTATCTGGTTCTCGATTCTCCCGAAATTCTGCACCAGATGTTGGGTTATGATCCGAATGGTACCCGGTCAAAGAAGGTTGACAGATTCTCTCACAAAACTCACAAGCATCTACTGACGCGATGCTATGGATACGTTTAAATCTATTGTATTTCCTTTGATGACACAAATAAAGACTTAATTACTGCAAAGATATCTTTTTTTTCTAAGAAATTCTTTTCAACTTTACTTTTGTGTAGAAATTTCCAAAATGCATGGACACCCCCATGTCAAAATATACAGAATTGACTAACTGGCTGAAAGCTTTCGAATGTGTAAAAGCTTTTTGCTCACGCTCTGTGTAAAGCGCCCAAACATAAAACTAAGTGGAGACACTTTTCTCGAATCTGTATGGATTTTTATACAGAACAGAGTAACTTTGTTTACCGTGCAGTTTCATCCGATTTTGCGGCATTTCAACTTGGTTTTGGGTTAGACCGGCCTAGAGTGTAGCAAGGTTTTGTAATTGCTTTATAGCGGCTTTCAAAACCGCTATATACACGGAGAATAAAATATTCTTAAATTTGATTGAGGTTTTCTAAGCAGGTTTTATAATCGTCCCGTAGATATCCTGAAAGTGGTATTTGTAAGTGTCTTGTCGAAAGACGCTTCACGGCTATAAAGACTTCCGCAATTACGTTATAAAACTTCGAAATTTTACTATAAAACCATCAAGTGTTTAAAATGTTGCTTGGGATATGTTTATAATAAATTACAGTTTGAAGCGTTTCGCTACCAAAATTGGTTTTTTACTCGAATATTCAACAGCCGTCATAAAGTGATATTTTTCAATAGGGCGTAATCTGTTTGGTTAGGTAGTTAGCTAGATTAGTTTCAAAGAATTAGAATGTTTCAAATATTGCTAGGTAATGGTATTCGCCTCCCCAATGCTCTAGAATGTGTGCATTTGCGGTTTATGAATTTCGTTGGCTTATTCTTAAATCAAGCATTTTACAAAAACTAGATGCTCATTGGACGGGAATACTGTTTTTGACAAATATGATATTTCATTTTGTAATACACTTCCGACATATGTTATTATTTATTTACTTTTGGTAGGTTTGGTTTGAAATTCATAAATCGAAGTATAAAATAGAAAGTATGATTTCGATAAGCAAGGATGAGTAGATAGTCCAGATAATTAAGTTCGAACATTTAAAATCAGGCAAACGGTTTATTTAATTAGAGTCGCTATCGTGTAGATTGAGTGTAGTTTGTCAGAGAAGTTGACCACAATTAGTGATGAGGTTTTAAAAACCAGCATTGTTCTGGTCCTATTCTGTTGATAATTTGACGATACTTATAACTAAGCTATTTAAGCATTCAGTTTATTGTTTGATCAGTTGAGGAGAAACTTTTTCTAAATTCTGTTTTTTATGATATCCTAGTTGAGTTACCGAATCACCGTGTAGATGCGTATAATCAATGACTAGAAGATATATCTTTAACTTAGCAAATCTATGATTAGATTCGAGTTCAAATTAACAAGAATAAAAATTTATGGAAACGAGTAAGGCTAGGTGACAGGTAGGGAAAATTTAACTACGGTAAGATCGTGAACCCTTCTGAACAAAAAAAAACAAAAAAAAGTTTAATGAATTTCAAAACACAATTTTCCCTATCATTACAGTTGAAAAGAATTTCATAGATAGAGCCTTCCAATCCTCATAAGTCTCGGGCTTCGTTAAAACCTCGACATTCTACCAAAATGTGTTGAACTGTTATTTGAACTCCGCAGAAAAATAGAATAAAAAAAAATTCTAATAGTTCTGTAAGTTTACAAATTACTGTATGAACTTCCCCTTGTAGACTGCCATGTATTCAGTCGATATGGTTTGTATTGGAAGATGGTTCCAGTGAGACGCACCATAAATCAGGGTACTTTTCCTAGATGAAAATCTCCATGAAGCGCATTCCAGTCTAGGATGTCTTCGGGTTTTCGATAAAACTCCGCAATGATCTGGAGCCATTCATGAACGCCAGTCTTGTGGAGGCATGAAAACTGTAGTTGGGACGACGTTATTAGCAATCGAATTCTAGCCAAAAGAGAACGGTATATCAAAGGACTGTCAGAAGTTGAGGCACTCAAGATTCAATAGTGCTACTTCTCCACAGCGTCTGTCCCAATATCGAAAACCAATTTAACCACACATCTTCTCAGTTGCTAGTGAAAACGCATATAGAAGCGCAACATACTTTCGGATCAAAATCAACTGTTACGGCATCAGCGAACGCGCCTTCGCTACCAAGAAGACCCCACCAACAACTGACGTCAATGCTGACTAAAGAGAAGCCTTCCGGTAAAGAAAAAAATAAACGTAGAAAGAAGACATACTAGTTTACAAACGGATCCTTGATTACACATGGTGGAACGTTTAGTGACATACGACAGTTAGTGTAGACGGTTTCATTTCTCCAAAATTGATTTATTTGCTAAAACTAGTGAACAACTATCTACAGTTTGTCATCACAGTTTGTATCACCATTCACTGTCGCAGTTCGATCATAAAGTCACTATCACAGCTTGTTACGAAAAGACCTTATACTTACGAATCTAAAACACCGATCAGTACACGATACTACCGTTCAGGACTTGAACCCCGGCAACAAGACCATTATATTTACCATAGCGCAGGCACTAAACGTTAAATTTAACAATCAAATAAATTGTTTAAATCTACAGAAGCCTTATATCTTGTCGCCGAATCGGGAACATCAACGGTCAAGCACATTGTGCTATTGTTGCTGCAAAGGCGAAGGTGGCCAGACTGCAGCATTTATCGATTTCTCGACTAGTGCTCTTGGCGGACGTTCCTGGTGCAACGAGAAGGTTTTTTTCTAGGCGGACTCGTTGACAGTCCTCTCGTGGATAGTAAGAGACCATCGAAAATACTAACAGTAGTAGTAGGAGTAACAAGTGCAAATTTCTAACTTTCTCAAAACTACAATTAATTAAAACTAGCTGACCCGGTAAACTTCGTTACTGTTACTCAGGCTAGCCTAGCCGAAGGCACTCTTTGCAGCGTGTTCGGTCGGATTGAAGAAACCATTAAAAGCCGAAAAAATATCTTCTACAATCTTTTTCTAAAAACTCATGTATAATTATCCTTTTAGTTTTGAGCTACCGCTTAAACATTGCTTCAAACCCCGGAACGATCGAGCAAAATGCTTCATCATCTCCATCCCCATCATACCACAATCTCAAGGAAGAATATCCTGTATGGCGCCTCCTGTTGGAAGCGACAAGCCAAACAAAATATTCATTAATACTCTAACGTTTTGTAACATAAGTGTTTTCCGTAACCTGAACTAATAGGTAATTGTAACTCTAGACTACGTTAAAGTTAATAAATTACAAATACTTGCCGTGACCCCAATTTCGGCCAGAGGTCGGACAGTCAGCGATTCATATGCCACTTGGAAACATTTACCAAAAAACCAGAAACACTGGTCTTCTTTCGGTTTTTTACTTTTCCTTCCTTTCACTGGAAGCTTCTTCATTCAGTGCCATCCCGGTTTTTAACGAACGGCAGAATCACTCACACCCGGCTAGTTACCAAATCCCACCCTCCTCTTTTCCCCCGATCAACCACACCATACACAGGAACAAGACAACCAAACGAACCGGCAACGATAGTTGCGAGAGCGTCCGGATATTTGTGTGGAGAAATCCCAACACTTTGCCTCTTCGGCCACACAATTGCCCCTACGGCCAAACTAGAAAAGCTTGTTATGCTGCTGTTGCTGATGGTTTCCTTAGTCTTCCTGCACCACGAAGATTTTTATCACACCGGTACCGGAAATTGACTCCCGGAACTTTACGGGATTTTGCACCGCTTAATGGCTAACAAATGGGCCGCAAGCTTTTTCCTTTTTTTGATTTTCATACACAAATTCTTTTCTTTTTGGGTTCACTTTTTGTGCCCCTTGTGAGCCTTCCCGATCCCCCGAAAAGGAATAACCACGATCAACCTCGCGTGATACAATTCACTATAGCGACCAAGGCGGCCCAACAACCCGAGAACGATGGTCGCGCAAACACCGGTTTGACCGAAATACCGCACCAAGTCCCGAAGATACCAATAAAATAAATTTAACGGCTTCCGACGGAGTTCAAATTGGCCGCACTTGTCGTATAACTGAAAACATTACGAATTTCAAAATCAAAACAAACGTATGGAAAATATTTAGTACAGTTGCAGGATGGCATATCTGTACACGGTAAACAAAGTTACTCTGTTCTGTATAAAAATCCATACAGATTCGAGAAAAGTGTCTCCACTTAGTTTTATGTTTGGGCGCTTTACACAGAGCGTGAGCAAAAAGCTTTTACACATTCGAAAGCTTTCAGCCAGTTAGTCAATTCTGTATATTTTGACATGGGGGTGTCCATGCATTTTGGAAATTTCTACACAAAAGTAAAGTTGAAAAGAATTTCTTAGAAAAAAAAGATATCTTTGCAGTAATTAAGTCTTTATTTGTGTCATCAAAGGAAATACAATAGATTTAAACGTATCCATAGCATCGCGTCAGTAGATGCTTGTGAGTTTTGTGAGAGAATCTGTCAACCTTCTTTGACCGGGTACCATTCGGATCATAACCCAACATCTGGTGCAGAATTTCGGGAGAATCGAGAACCAGATACCGTTCCGGATTCGATAAACCTGCTCAGCACCGGTTCCTGAAATTAAACCAATCAATTAGGTTCTGTAAAGTGTTACAATAATTTCGGAAACTACTTCTTACCTTTCAGCCATAGCAGAGGTGTTTCTTTTCCATTGCCGGGTCCCAAGTTGAATTATACCTACTGCAACACAATTCGCCGATTCCGATGCCGATAGGAATTATGTACCTGGAACAGAAATCAAAGTTTTTTCTTTGAATTGAAAAAAAGCATCAATTTGGTGAAAAATATTTGAAGTATGTATTATATGAAACCATTGTTTTGAATTAATTCCATTAATGAATTCGTTTTCTAAAATAAAATCCAGACAAAATCAGAATGAATATCTAGAGAAGTTCTACCACATTTCAACTTAATCAGTATTCATGTTGTAGACAAGCAAAAATTAATTTATCATTTATTGAAATTACAGCAGTAATACGTAACTAATATGCAAGGTCAAGGATAAAACGTTACGGAAATCTTTAGAAATGTGTTTTATCGTAAAATTTCGCTTTTGAGTAGAATCAATTCGTTTTTAAAAGAAGAATAACTTATCACTAAATTTGATAAAGTCTATTATGCAAATGGCATCGATATTTCCAACAATAAATTGTAAAAATCGATACTTACTCTTGGGACGAAGTACTTGAATTTGATGTTGTCTTCATCAAAAACCATGTTCTACCATCGTAAGCGACAAAATACTCGTTCCTATTTTTAGTTTTTCCACGTTATAATGAGCTGGATGCCATAGGGTTTCCTCACAGGATTTTATTTAAACGGCCGCTTCTCGTTGCATCCTGCAAACAAACAAAAATAAATGTTGGTCTCAATAAATTTCTGTCGGTTTTAGAAAATTTCGGACCCGCCGATGACTTTCCGGGACCGTTGAAATATTCCGGGTTGGATCACTGCCAATGACGTAACCATTTCAGTTATGAATGTTCATTCATTTAAGGTACCATGAGCAAAGATCGTCTTCTCGTTTCTAGTTTAGTTTCGGAACACACAGTACACTTTCGGATTCACCTGGAGGCAGTGTTACGTGAGCTTCCCGCACCTTTTTTAATAGTTCTTGGACTTTCATGAAAATACATTGAGTTGAAAGTACATCAAATCAGTTTTTTTTATGCTCAAAAATATCCTAATAGGAATCTGCAAACAGATAAAAGATACATAAATTGTACTGATCAACTACCATAGTTGTTTGCTGCAGTTAACCCTATGTTGTTCGGTCTCATTTTTTCAAATGACCGCAGCTGGCTTATTTGTCGGCTTCACCAAAGAATCGCCCTCAGATTACCGGTTGTCTCCGGTAAATCCATCGAATCAGTTTTCCGCGGTTAGTCCTTCATTTTTCCCAAAACCTTCTTTTGGCCACTTCGCAGTTTTCTGTTCGCGATGTTCCAGCACCAGTCGATTTTTCAGTTTAAGTACCTATTTCCGCCGAATTCTGCTATCGAAACTCCGAAAAAATAATTCGCATATCTCCATGAATGTTTTTCTTCTTGTTACTTGTTTTCTTCTTGGCTCTTTTTTTCATTAAAATAACAGAAAAAGCTCACAGTTAGCCTTGAACATCCCTTTTCAGCAGATTCCAACAACAGCAAACTTTTTATACAGAGCTGCATAATCGAGTGTTAGTTCAAATATGTATATTGGAAACCCAAAACTACTCAAAATTGAATTGGGTATATACAAATTGTGAGCAACAACCGATTAGTTATTTTGAAGGTGTAATCGCAATACATTTTATGAATAACTCAATTTTTCCGTGTACAAACTGATTTTAGAACATTTGCAGGATGGCATGGATTTATAAATCCATGCCATCCTGCAAATGTTCTAAAACTGCTAACGGGTACCCACGAAATGCAGCGAAAATTATGTAAAAAAAGACTCTACCATGCGTCATTTAAGCCTAGTCCAGTGTAAGCGTGTGAGCAAGAATTTGTTTATTTAGTACGGATCGGTGTCATCCTGCAACGTCTGTCAAGCCTAGTCCACACTACACGCTCGTTTTTGTTTAACCATTTTTGGTTCAAAAATAACCATTTTATGGCTTTGCCCCGAAAACTGCCAATATGGTTATTTTTTAAGAATTTTTCCTTCATAAATTTTAACCATTTTTGTAGTTCTAGGGCATTAACCATAAAATGTTATGTTTTTCATCGTAGCCATTTTAAAAATAATCGATGTGCAGACGAATGCGTTTTTTTTAATTCATAATACCGCGTAACTCGAGTTCTCATTTAAATCGGTCCCTTGTTATTCTGGAACATCAAATCTATTGACAATGATAAAAGGTAAACAATTTAATATAAATTATCTTCGAATAAAAATTCTAACCTAAACAAATATTTCAGGACACGGATTAGGAGGCTCCGCTTTAAATTGATCCGCTGGCAACCGGTTCATCGTAATCAGGCACAACAAACGAAAGCTGAAAAAGCATAGTCGTCGCACTATCTGGAAGCGGACTTCGCACAATTCCCCGGTAAGTTTTTA
This sequence comes from Uranotaenia lowii, assembly GCF_029784155.1. Lineage (NCBI taxonomy): Eukaryota > Metazoa > Arthropoda > Insecta > Diptera > Culicidae > Uranotaenia > Uranotaenia lowii. The sequence continues at coordinate 108,996,007 of NC_073693.1, forward strand.
TTTTCTCTCGAATATTTTTTAAAATAGAATTCAAAGGATAAATAAGGTTGGTTACTGAATGAAACATTCTTGTTTTAGGTTTTCTATCAATCGTTGCGAAATGCGAGATATTCTAACGACCAGTATTTTCACCATCCGGGAGGAGCTGGAACTGGCTGGACCGCCTGAAAAACATCATCCGCCGGTCATGAAGGAATCATTCAAACCTCCGTGAACGAACAGCAGTGGTGTTGTGATACTGATATTTTGGCCATTTGCTGAAGCTATACCACTGATGAACTGATGTACAAGCTCGAACAAAAAATCTTCAAAAACTTGTGTAAAATTTCCAGTGTTCTCTTTTAAAGAAGCCGTTAAAAAGTGACGAAAAACAGTGCCATCTATTGCTTGATTTGTAACTTTTGAACGGCGCAATAGATGGCACTGTTTCTAGATATCTTTTTTGAAAGTAAGAATTTTTCGAGAGGGCGTAATGGTGTTTGAACTCATTAATAAATAAATTTAAATACAATTAGATGAATTTTGTTCTATATAATTAGATGAATTACGAATAAATTTTAGCTGAGAAAAATAGCATCAATATAATGTTGTCACTAGAGAGACTGACGAAATGACAGATAAACAAGCTTGAATTATAAAATTCCAGAAACGTATTCAAAATTTCAAATGCTATCATTTTAAGCAAGCCGAATCAACTTTTGAAGTACCTGGTTCTTGGACGAGCGCAACTGAATATGATCTCAAAAATTAATAAACTAACATCGTAGAAAAATGGACGGCTTCAATATATTCACAACAAGGTAAATTCATTTGGTTCATTTTATCTTGATTCTTTTTACTAAAGAGGCTAACTAACAACTTTGAACAAGCCAGATGAACCAGTTATTTTACCCAGTTGAGCTTAAAATTAACAATCCAACGAAGAAATACAGATTCTAGGCTTCTCTGAGCGGGCTTTTAAACGCAACATATCTGTTTATATTAAGTGCTTCATGGTAGTTTGAAGCAATTTGAAAAACAGCTTCAAGCGTAAAATTTTGATAACGCAAATCAGAAATGTGTAACGAATCTCCAACATCAATTTGCTCGAAACTTGTCAAATAGATACGACCTTTTAGTAATTGACTAACAGTTTGTTATTTTGTTTTGTTTAAATTTCATTTTCTTCTTGACAGTTCTCTCTGGTGTCCTTGGAGACATCTGGTGGCTCAACCAAAAAACATAAAATTGATTCAAAACGGTCGTCGGGACTTTACACACTTTTCAAGGCTTAGCTTGTACATCAGTTCATCAGTGGCTATACGGATCTACAAAATGTCACCGAGGCATATGGGATCACCACTTCCGGCTTTGTTCGGAACCGACATAAGTTAGTTTTTTCATTTGAATCCGGTGGTAATCGTGGGGGGAATCAATTTTGCTGCTTCAAATGCTACCGGGTGTTTCGGCTGTCCTTATCACTTCCTGCTTCCGTCCATATATTTTCAAATATCATCTTTTGCCATCATTTCTATGGCAAATAGTACATACGGACAGAAATACAAGGAATAAAATAAACAACATACATATTTGTAAACCGTGTTTTTGCTTAATTTTGTCGATAAGTCTATCATAACGTTCAATTCCGCAATATTGCTCTTTATATTTCGTTTAAAAAATAACCATTTTCTTACTTCTAGGATGCTACAATTTACGATTGAAAAATAACCATATTCAAACTTCTCCCCTAGAAGTCATTTTATGACTTCTCAAGGAGAACTCATAAAATGACATTTCCCGGGAAAAGGTAAAAAATGGTTATTTTTGAATCGTAAATGGTTTAATGATTTCTAGCGTGTAGGCAACATGAACTGCGATTTTTGTTATGAGCAGGGTTGCCAACATTTATTTTCAATAATCAGGGAACTTGCGAAATAAAAATCAGGCAAAATCAGGCAACACACTCACTTGGCGCAACACCTTAAACTTGTAAAATTGACCCATTATTGCGAACAGCCGAGATCTGTCAAAAAAAGTGTCGTTCCATCGAGTCAATTTTACACATTATTTAGAAAAGCTGGCTTACTAAATAAAGGGTAGTTTTTTAACTTGTCATTCAGAATATAGAACTCTTTCTGCCGTAGCCGATCTCGTTCGACGATTCAATGAATCGGTTAATGCTGAAAGAAGATCAGTTGATTGAATATTTTCCTATTCTATAACAGGAGCATGGAAATTATACCTAGCCGAATACAGAAATTCAAAACCAACTGATTTGATTTTATTATTTTCTTTCCATCCTTCTGACACTTCAACGGGCTAACATCAAAGGGCTGACATCGCAGAGCGGGCTTCCAAAATAATGTGTAGATTTTACATGCTTACATTACTAATTTGCACCTCTGTTTGACGTACATGCTGTGTACACTATAAAGGGTACAAGGAGTTTACATGAAAAAGGAGTTAACCCAGTCTTTTCCGATAACGGGTCAAAACTACACTATAAGGGGTTGCGCCAGATGAGTGTGAACGTAAAAGTAACGGAAATTACGCTCAAAGTGATGACCTTTTTTTTTTTTTTGATCATCTCTCCACATTTTCACTCCAACATGTGTTGTGAGCCTACTTAGATGAATAACTCTACTGCATCAAAGCAATCAAAAGATTCCCTTCAATTCTCTTTTGTAATAAGAATTAACGGGAATCTTTCGATTGCTTTGATTCAGCCACATTTTCACTTTTTCACTTCAGCTACGGTACCTACTCCAGTTCCTTACTACCCATTTTTCATAACATTCGCAAAAATCAGGCAAAATCAGGCATATTTTCAAAAATCAGGGAAAATCAATGACTTATCAGGTTGTCAGGCAGATCCTCGAAAAATCAGGCAACGCCTGAAAAATCAGGCACATTGGCATCTCTGGTTATGAGACGAACTTTGTTGTCTGTTGTTGTTGTTGGAAACCTGAGACGGTCTCAGTGTCTCCCGAAGAAAATGGGAGACGCTGAGACCGTCTCGAGACGAACCGTCTCCTAGTGTGGACTAGGCTTCAGATTCGCAGCTGTTTTCGGAAATTTTGACTCCGGAGCGCTGCACGCGTCGACTCCGGCTTTCGGTACAACCCAGACGGAGACGAGCCATGGCCATGCTGCCAACACCACAATCAACAAGATTTTCGGTGGTTTGGAGGGAGCAGAACCAACACCGCACAAGTAGCAGCTGCAGATCCGGTTTTCGGGGGATTCGGAACGGCGCAACCTTAAAGGCGGGTTCGACTGGCTTCGAAGAATTCGGTGCGATAGCTACCATTTCGGCTGCAGGGGGTTCCGGGACAACGTCCGCCGCTTGGGTAATGCAATAAAAAAAATATAATTTTTATCTCATATTGCTAACGACGTCCTTTGTTTGTAGCTCCCGCTTTTGATGAAATCGGAGGATTCGGAAAGGGCAATCAGAAGCAGTTCGCTTCCGTTCCGGTTCGAGCATACTCATACTTTTACCAACACCGGTTTTGAAGAATTTAGTAGCTCCTTCGGAGCGGGAACTTTCGCGTAGCATCCGGCTAAAAATGGCTAGATTTCGTGCTAAATAAGAGTAGCGACAACCGGCTCTTATTCTGGAATAATAAGCTTTGGCCCAACAGATTTTCAATGTTTCGATCTTCGTTTTTCATCAACTAGAATTATTCGAACACCAAGCTGGGCACCGAGAAAGCTTTAATCGCCCACCAATGCGCCGGAAAACATCACACCTAGTTGTAACCTTTGTTGGTTCGAAACCAATGCTACCCAGTAGAGAAAACAAAACTAGCCTGGAATTGGACTCACCACGAGTCAATCCGCAGGACAAATAAAGATCAGCAGCTGCATTTTGTCACCATTGTGGGTGAAATTTTCCTCAATAAACTCAATCTTTGGAATAGAACAAGGGTTAGATCATGTATGTATGTATGTTGAGAAAAAATCTATCACTTCCAACGATATAAAACGTGTCTCGGAAATATCGAACTGTATGAATCAACCGACCAAAACTCTTCACGATTGGTGTTGAATCAGTTGTCGCTGTCGCTCTCGTTTTACCAGAGGAGGACTAGTTAAAAGAATACCTCTACAATCAAACCACAGAAATCGACACTGGAATGTGGCAAGAAGCCTAAACCGATAACCCCGATTCAAATCGAAATCACATTTCGCATGTTCTGAAGAGCACTTATTGTTTTTTTTTAAACTAGCGTACCGAAACTAGACAACATCACTAGGTAGTTGTGCTATTTCAGATATCACTTATTCAACTCTATTATAAAGCCAACTCTTGAATGTTCAAAAAATAAGAAAAAACATAGAATCTCTTTTATTTTGGAAAATTGTTGGAACATTATAAAACAATTGCTCATTTAATAATCCATTTTTCACATTTAATTCAAACGAGGTATTTGTATCTCATGTTTTCAATATCAATGTTTAATTTTTTTGGGTGGTAAATGGTGTCTAGGCAGTGAAAGACGACTTGATGGAAGTCGGTTGAAGCTTAAAAAAATTTTTAAAATGAACCGACATCCGAATTAAAAAAAAAGGTGATTCCTATTTGAACGTTAACGATTATATTTTGTTTTCAGTTAAAAGATAGGAGGGTTTTGTAATGACACAAAAAATAGATTTAGGACTTAAGTCGTATTTTTTTCCGCTAATGCTTCTTAACGGGGTTCACTCCTGCCGATTGACCCAATAATTTCCCGTCGATTGGCTGATAACGTTTGACTGAAAAGAATTTTTGGGACAACAGCTTATTTTCGAACCGAACGTACGTTGTGCACAGATGTGACGGCTTCTATGGATCTCCCAAATCGAAATGTTGTGAAAATGACAACAAAGCAATTAAAAACAAAAACATTCGAGTGAAGTGTACTAAATGTGCCGGGACATAGCCTTGTACTAAATGCGCAGGTTGACACCAGTTGTACTAAATATGTTTAGTACACTTGCAGGATTACTTATCCCCGGATAACTATTAGCCTCTGCATTATAAATCTGAAAAAATAAATCATTTTATATGCATGAACTTTTTTTTAATGTTTTTTTATTTCTGATTAGCTGGAATTTTAACATGGATACTTAAAATTCAAATCGAAAGCAGATTGAAATTACATTTTCTGATTTCAAATTAAGTTTGGAGATTGAGAATGAGGCACCTATTTAATTTATCAGATAGCAATTTTAGATTCAGTTTTCAGTTCAGAGTAAGAGTTGGAATAAAAATGCCTTTATTCAATTTAATGCCTTCTTTCAGAACATGAAGGAATTAGAAATCTTTTTAAAATTTCGAATGCTTTTTACACACAGATTAAGTTAAACAGTTTATAAAAACAATAACAAAAGTAAGTCACTTGGGGATAAGGAATGAAATTTTATAAATATGCAAAAAAATCCGATTTCGGAATACTATTTCAGAAATGAATAATTAAATAAAATTTTACCTGCTAATCGATGTCTTACATAAGAATCTTAGGAGATTAACAAACTTCACGGTCCTCTCCCTCTTATTCAACGATTTTTTGATTGGAGACACTTTTTCCCACTGGTTGCGGTCAGTTACAACTTCCCGGATGCCTTTCTGAAAAAAAGAAAATAATTAGAGAATTTTGCATAAATTGGTAAAGAAGTAAAAAAATACATCATTTGGTAGTGCTCGTTCCAGAACCATCTTCATACAAGTTTTTTTTCAGATAGGTTTGTCCCAATCGACATAATAACCAAAAGAGCAGCTCTGGTCAAATTCAAATTTTTGACCCTACTTTGCTGGCAACGAGAACGGGCCAGCGATTACGTCATCGATGCTCACACCTTCAGTCTCGAGTTATTCAACTTCCGACTGCCAACCTTTAGACCACCGTTGTGAGTTTTTAGAAGCCTGTGATGTGCCATCGGAATGGCCAATAACTTTCTTCGTCCTCAGCTAAAATAAAATTTTGTTTTAAGTTAAATAGGTTTAAATTTTGTTTAGTTTAAATTACCCACTTACCGAGCAAACTCAGGTAGAATGTTCTGCCCTATAAATTGATTCGCTTCCGTGAACAGCAGCAACGTTGCCGGAACTAAAGCGCTGGTTGATCAATCGAGCAGCCCCCATCCAGCGGAGGAATTCAATGTATAGGTTCAGGCTCTTCCGCGGGCGGTCACCACAACTAAATAGTTGGCCGGCACCCACAGGAAGTTTTTGTCAACACCCGTCCAGATGGAATTCCGGAGCAGCCTGGGATGAACGCACCGGGAACACCAAACAGAACCACAGCTCCACCCGCACGCACAGATCAGCAATGTTGACATCGTTGGTTGGTGCGAGTTCTGGAACATGTTAATCAATGGATTTTTATCTTCCTCCAGCAAAATTCGCGTAAAAGGAAAACAAAACTTTAATTTTTTCTCGCTTCGAAATTGCGACCGACTGGACGACATGCAGAAAAAAAACGACTGCGGTTTAAGTACAGACTATTGTTCGAGTCCATGCTAATATATTTGCTCAATTTGGTATACCAAAGCTATAGCAAAGGGTTTTTTTTACTCAAATTGAGCAAAAGCCATGACAATTTGGGAAAATGCTAACTGAGCAGTAAAAATTATTTTTTGCTAACGGAAAGTAACGGCTCATTTTTGCTAAGTGGAGCCTCGAAAGTTTTGTGTGTATGCATGGACCGCACATTGTAGGTGCAGATATACGAAAATGAGTATAAATAACATTCTATACGATGTAATCTGTAAAAGAAAATACGACTTCTGGTTGTCTGGGATAGAGGACATTGAGATCGGCTATCAGTTGCAGTGTTGCTGACCTGGAACACAGGCGGTCTTACTCTTTGGACGGGTGCCTGACGACGACTAAGGAAGGTAGGATTGACACTGGCTAGTTGGTTGTCCAACTCATCCTCCAACCAACCAGAAAAAATGTCGAAAGTTATCATCCTATTTCCTCTCGTCAAACTGGCCTTGTGACGAATCCACATCTGCTTGCTAAATGTTGGCAGCTTGTCTGCTAGATGAGCAATTAATTCGGGATTCATCAAATACATTTCAGCGTTAACATTTTTCAGAGCCACAGCAGTACCAGTAACGGTGTTGAAAAATGTCCTAAATGATTCAATATTTCCCTCTCTAACTGTTTCCAGGTTTCTAAGCATGTCCAGCCTATTCGACACAATCCATTCTGTACGTCCAAAATTCGTTTTTAACAGTTTAATAATCTGGTTCACATTTTCAGCGGAGGTAAGGAGAGCCTCAACGCACTGTCTGGCCTTGCCGTGAAGCGCTTTATTCAGCCTTCTCAGGTTGTCTTGACTAGACAAAGCAAATTCAACAGTGGAAATATTGAATTCATTCTCGAAAATGGGCCATTCCATTAAGTTTCCGTTAAACTGAGGCAAATCTCTTACAGCACGATACTGCAACGCTTTCAGTGCTTGCGTAACAACTTCGGTTTGTCCAGAGCCGCGGTCAACGGGGGGATCAAAACGAGGTGGTGGGTTGGGTTGTTCATGACCGTCAGGAATGTCTTCAACCCAACTCCGGACACGACAATCAGGACTACTATGAATGGAACTTCTCGAAACAGATTTCAGTTCGTTAATCTGGATCTCCCTTTCAATGCGCCTACGTTGAAACTCAGACTTTTTCTTTTCTAGTTGCATCTCTAAATCTTTCTGTATCTTTAGCTCCTCTAGTTTTTGTTGAGCTCTAATCTGATCTACTCTTAGAGATGCTTCTAACTCTTCCTGTTCTAATTGGTTTTCCAATTCTAGGGCTCTAATCTGACTAACAGTCTCACTAACGACTGACTTTCTGCTACTAATCGATCGTTTACTCCTACAGCTCATATTTCCGGTTTTGCTTCTAGCATTATCACCCGACTCGGAGTGCACTCTTGCATGTGCTGCGCCCACTTCAGACGGCCCAGGAATGGCAGCATCATGTGATAACGCTGGAACTTCTTTCACCGGAGTACGATACATTGTACTTGCTTGTGGAAGTTTGTAAACGAAATCGTCGAACTTCTTCGGGACTTTACCTGCCGTTGATCTTTCTGTTCGGCGCAGGTTATGTTCCATATAAACTGGTGTTGAGTTTCGAAGGACCAAATATTAAAACCTCGGACTCTACTGGCCGGGTAATCTTAACGGGTTTTACCTGCCGGTGGGAAGGACCAAATATTAAAACCTCGGACTCTACTGGCCGGGTAATCTTAACGGGTTTTACCTGCCGGTGGGAAGGACCAAATATTAAAACCTCGGACTCTACTGGCCGGGTAATCTTAACGGGTTTTACCTGCCGGTAGGAAGGACCAAATATTAAAACCTCGGACTCTACTGGCCGGGTAATCTTAACGGGTTTTACCTGCCGGTGGGAAGGACCAAATATTAAAACCTCGGACTCTACTGGCCGGGTAATCTTAACGGGTTTTACCTGCCGCTTCCGGAGGTTTCCGCTGGGATAAGTTCGAATTTCGGACCGTAATAGGAAATGTAGTTTTTCTTACAAAAGAACTCGATATATTTGTACTAGCAAAAAAGCACGTGTGATTTTCCTTCTATCTGACGTACAAGTGAAAAAATTTATTCAAAAATGTCAATGCCTGCTATGATCCCATCTCGTTGTCGGCAACACCACCGTTAAAACATTGGTCACTTCAGGACATCGGTAAGCTTGGGCTGGTCATTGGGCTGCAGATTCTGGGGCTGGGTGTCCAGAAGACTCATGATTGGCCGGTGAGGTTGTAAATCCTATAGAAGAAATAAATGGTCAAAAACATGGCTAAAATAGAAAAAAAAAGAAATATTACCCATGCTTTTTTGTTGGCTTGGTTGCGGCCGGAACTATGGTGGAATCGGCATGTCGCTTCGGGACCTAGAGGAAACCAACAACTTTCCTAAAATTATGGACAAAAAATGAATAAAACATACAGCAGAAATAAATGTTTTCAAACTTACCGAGAGGAGCGAAGAAATCTTGATGTTTTCGGAAAGACTTAACCAGCAGTTTTGGAAAAGTTGTGTGCGTGCAAGTAGGATGCAAAACACAGACTGAATTTCTGGTGGTGCGAGTGAGAAGCACAACGCCGTCATCTCCAATTTTACATACTTTGTAGTTATTTCAACGGAGAGGAACTTCAAAAACAGAAAGAACTGGGAAAGTATGTAAAATTCACCGAGTCTCCGAAACTCACCGCACGTAGAATGGAACGAACTTCAAAGTATGTACTTTTTACGGTTTCAGTATGTAAAAATTTCTTAGCGTGTATATTGCAATAAATCCATTCCTCACAGTTATGTGTAACGTAACTTACGTTTTGTGGATTTTTTATACGAAAGCTGATACGAATGTTTCACTTAAAGAGGAAAATCTTGTAAAAAATGATCGAACATTTTTAAACGGTCTCTAAAGTAGCTTTGGAGCATCACTAAAAAATACCAATCAGTTGAATCTTGGAAAACCTTTGCCTAAAAAAAATCAATTTAATGATTCAATAACTATCAACCTATTATTATCTCTTTGATCAATTTGATTGTATTATTTAGTTGCTTTTGATCAATAAGTAAATATTTATAAAACGGTTACTGGATTTCCTTTTCAATGTTGAAATAATTTGAAATTTTTTAAACACATTTCGTGTAATTAAATTTTCATTTTTGCATATTAATATTTTTTATTTAAGTGATTGTTCTATTTCAGTGCACTATTTCCTTTTTAAAATTATCCAAAAAGAGAAAATCGTACACGCTCAAACAAAATATACAAAATTTAGATTGAAATTTGTTCCTTTATATAAATTTCATTCAAACGATAACGATATTTCCGCAATTATTAAACTCCTTTGCGGATCTTAATTTTTTTTTGAACTAAGTACCACAGGGGGAGGAATATGGAATATACAATACACTTTTTAAATTTATGATTCGCTTTTTCCTTCAAAAGCAAATTTGTGTACATAATTAATCATGAGCTGCAGCTATATCCAGTGTTGAAATTAAGCCAAATTCAGTTAAATTTGTGTGAACGTTAAATTGAGAAACTTAAGTTTTCATTATTTTAAATTTAATAGTATAATGAATATAATTTTGCTTAATGAATAAAATTCAATGTAATCATATTTTTCATCAACCGATGATGGTTAAAAATGTTAAAGCGTGTTCAGCGAAACGCTGAGTAAACAAAACATGTTCTGAACAAGATAAGGAATTATTCCAAATTACGGCAAAATCTCAGCAGCTTTACAGCACAAAAACCAGTTTTATTGTAATGATTTTTAAACGAATTAATAATTAAGTGTGCCAATAGTAACTTCTAAGTCTAATGTGCAAATTCAATATGGATTTCCAATATTATCTGTTAAGTTTTCTGCTGCTAAACGCAGCAACGTCATTAGCCGATGACAAAGGTAAACGTGCATTGAGTTTTATTTTCTTATGGTTTCACTAATCCAGAACATTTTATCCTAATCCAGCCTGGAACGGTAAATGGTTTCCCAATCCTCCGAGTGGATCGACCACACAACCTAACAGTACAACGTCGACGGTAACAACTGAGAAAACAACAATTACCACCCTTGGCGCTTCCGCCTCCACCCCCGCTGCTTCCGTTCAGCGAGTTCCGATGGGTATCCGGGATCCGGACTGCGACGATGCCCAACACAATCTGGCCATCGACTTTGATCCGTACGATGTTCGCCACTCGACCGTTCACATGTGCCTAGATCATCGCCGGGACTACCGTGGGGATTACAATATGGAACCGCTTATTACTCTGCAACAGGTTCCCGCTGTCTACGTGGCCATTCACAAATGCATCAACACCACGATACAGTACGACGAACGGATACCGACGTTGTAAGCATTTATTTGAATTGAAATTCAGATCTCAATTTGGAAATTACTCATCAATTTTGTTTTTTTTTTCACAGTGGCACTCATCGGCCATTGTGGCCACGCTACGGCGAATACAAATACGTTCCACCTCAGCGTTGGTTGCACACCAGCGAGCATGGTGGCATCATTGCCCTGTATCATCCGTGTGCCAATAAACATCAGGTGGAGCAGTTTAAAGCGATCGTCAAATCTTGCCTTTATCGACATGTGATTAGCGCATCGGATCTCCCTAGCAGGGATCGACCGTTTGCCGTCGTGGCCTGGGGTGCGCTTCTGGAATTTTCGGTACTAGAACGTGAGGTGGTGGAAGATTTCATCCGGGAGCATGCTCTGAGGGGTCCGGAGCAGACGGCCCGCGATGGTCAGTACGATCATTTGCTGCTGGAACCGGCTCAAATCGTGTCGACCCTCGATGACGAAGTGCTGTGCCCCAAGCACAGACGAAGGGATTAACTTGTTGAGGACATTCAATTTAATTACTGCCCTCTTTAACAGTGCAACTTGGACAGTTTGAAACTTTTCCAAGTTATGAGACAGTGAATGGGAATTTTTTTCGCCGAATGTCTACCATTAGTGATATTTCCAGTAAATTTTTTATCCAATCATTTTATATACTGACCTTTACTAAAGAAGAACAATATTTAATAATTTAAGTTATAGGAAAATTGATTTATTTGTGAAGTCCTGCAATGTTCCCTTCTACTTTGAAATATTTTTTCTGAATAGGTAACCTCTAATCTTTCACAAAAGATTAACAACAAGGACCTTAATATCGCAATATGAAAGGGGTTTTGATAAGATCAATTTAATCAACTGTAACGGTTCGAAATTCACCGATCATACAGAAGTGAACATTAATAAGCTGAAAAAAATCGTCAGTTTCCTTAAATAACTTTCTCTCTCATTATAAAATGTACGATTGAGAACTTATTGTACATTTTCAACTGAAATTCAGCTCCAAAGCCTCTAAATTACTAATACTTTTTTAATCTCCATCTTACGAAATATTTAACGCCTGTTTGTAGGCAAAGAACTTCTTTATTTTCAAGAGCGTGCCTGCATGTTCCTTGAGGTTCTTAATGGCAGCAGAACGTGACACTTGGCGTTTAATATCAAAATAAGGACTGTCATACAGGGAAATATAATCCCTGAGAAAAAAAGAAACAAAAAAAGAAAGAAATTTAATTTTACATTGAATGAATTATTTTAATTGCCGAATATTTTTCAAAAGTTGCATTCCAAGAGGAAGTTAACGCGTCGGAGCAAATTTTAATTTTTTTTTCGATTCAAACTTTATAAACAAATCTTTGCTAGTAATCCTTTCGAATGATTCCAACCAGCTATGCCTGAAAAAAGCGTTTTTCCACCTCACGGACAATTAAACGCCTGATATTTAGGCAATGAGTTTATGTTGCATTCAAGATCTTGAATGCAAGCTTTGCATACAAGTACTTGAACAGAAAAGGGAAACTAATTTTAAAGACCAGATTGAACAAAGCTAATGCGAGGTGGATGCGCGAAAAAAAAGGTAAACATTACCCCACGATTTTTTTTGATAAACTCCGGTGTTAACAGAATTAAAAATTTACAAGAAAAGTGTTCATTTAATACGTTTTGAAACAGTCACATTGATAAAGTAAATAATGGCAGATATACTGGACATCGATGGAAGCACGCTTGAAGGGGCAAGCCATTTTTAAAAGATTCAAATTCAAACCAGTTAATTTTTGTTTTTCTTTGATAGGGAGGTCAAATCCTACGAATGTCCCTTTGCTTCAGTGTCCTATGTCGGAGATCGATTCGTATCTATAACATTCGCGCCGGTCGGAAGAAACCGGGTCTCGCAGCACAACACCTGACAGGTGTCGCACTACTACGAGATATTTGCCGAGCCAGGGTTCAGGGTCTCCAGATCGGTTCCACGGAGTTGGAATTCCACCCCGGCGATATAGGGCAAGGCAAATTCGACGGGCATGTACAAACGGCCGGAAGCATCAGTTTGCTTATTCAAGCCGTGCTGCCGGTAGCAATTTTTGGTGCCGGTTCCATTACTTTGGATTTGAAGGGAGGAACTAATGTGGATATGGCACCTCAGGTCGATTTCATGACCGAAATTTTCCGCCCCAATATGGAAAAGTTCGGTGCCACCTTTGATTTCGACCTTTTTCGGAGAGGCTATTTTCCGAAAGGCGGTGGCCACTGCGTGGTACACATTAAACCGGTGCGGACTTTGAAACCGGTGTCTTCAGTCGATTTCGGAAGTATTAGTAAATGTTACGGGTGGAGCTTCGTGGCAGGGAATGTGCCTATGAGAGTAAGTTAGTACATTTTTTAAAACTTCAATTGCAATAATAAAATTGTTTCATTTTTTGTAGGTATCCAAAGATGCTTCTAACGGTGCTAAGAATGTGCTTCAAAGGCTACAGCCTCCAGAAATCGACATAGATGAATACAAGGAAAGTGTCGACATGGCACCGGATAACTGCTCTGGGATTATGTGGGTTAAAATTTTACTAACTAAAATTCCTTACAACATAACTAATTCCAACATTTCGTATGTAGCCTAGGTCTTCAGACCACCACCGGTGCCATTCTGGGCGCGGGGTCGCTCGGAAACCGGCAGAAGGACTCCTTCCAAATGGGACTGGAAACGGCCAACATTATTAAAGAGGCGCACAGTGTGGGAGCATGCGTTGATCGGCATGTTCAGGATATGCTGGTGGTGCTGATGGCATTGGCCGATGGTCGCAGTGCGGTCAAAACCGAGCCACTTACCATGCACACCAAAACTGCCATTCACATTGCCCAGCTGATGACTAGGGTAAGGTTGAAGTTATCTGATGCTTTTTTCATAAAATTTTTGATTTGTTAATTCTCTTGCAGGCTAAATTTACGGTAACAGAACAACCAAATGGGTGTTGTCTGATAGAATGTGACGGTATCGGAATGAAAAATAGGTATCTTTGAATTTGTTTTTAAAGTCAGGTAAGTAATCATTCCTGAGTTAAGTTGAATAAATTTGAAGGCTAAATAATCAAAAATGAATGAAATCAAATTTTGTGATGCCTTAATACCTAGTGAGGTATCACAATCATTAAAAAATGGGACCTCATCTGGGATATCAAAAGTTATTTAGGTACCTATTTATTATTTCGTAAAATTGCCTTCTAACCGCGATTGCATTGAACTTTCATATTTTCATGATAACATGTTGAACATATGTTATAGATTTGTACATAACCCGCAAAGTATAGTTTATATCTAAAAGAAATCGCGGAATACTCCCAGATTATTCTATAGCGACTTAGTAATACGCCGTCCTAACTGATTTAGGTTTTACATAACAAAGAAACATAAACATCCACTTCCAAGATGAGTAATATGCCAGAACATATTGAGGCCATAAAAAAACAATGACCATTTATTTTCATAGTCTACCGTCTCACGACATAACTTCATGAACATTATTTCTCCAATTCACTGGGGTACCCCACATTCGCTAGATCATACTCCACTTGGTTGTGCCCCTGCTCGTATCGTTCCTACCGGATTCGTAGCGAACACCTGTTTTGCAGGACAGTCGCCCGGCATTCTCGAAACATGTCCTACCCAGTGTATTCGGCCAGCCCTCACCACCTTCTGGATACTGGGTTCGCCGTAGAGTCGCGCGACCTCGTTGTTCATCCTTTGCCTTAACTCAACACTCCGTTCTCCTGCACGCCGCTTAAGATGGGTCTTAAAAACCCTTCGTTTGAATTACACCAAGTGTTCAAAGGACCGCCTCGAGCAATATCCACGTCTTGTGCCTGTAGAGTACAACCAGTCCAATGAGCGTAGTGTAAAGGTTACACGTGCGAGGGCTAAGCGTCATTGTCTGCGGTCACCAGTGAGCCGAGATAGACAAAGTCTTCGACTATCTCTAAGTCGACGACGTCGATCGTGAACTTGTTATGACTGGAAAAGCGGGCTCGGTCGGTTTCGGACCCGCAGACCAGCATGTACTTCGTCTTGGACGTATTAATCATCAACCTAATCCTCCCTGCTTTATGTTTCAGTTCGCGGTAGATCTCCTCCACCTCCGCAAATGATCTGCCGACTACTATGTCAATGCCGTCGACAAAGCAGATAAGTTGACGTGATCTGTTGAAAATCGTGCCCCGCAATCAATGAGGAGTTTGTGTTATCTATTAATGAAAGTCTGGTTTCCGAATCAAGTTAGAGACCATTCATCGAAAACAACCAAGTAAATTTTTTTCCAGACTCCGAGATCACTCAAAACGAAAAAGTAAGATTCGTTGCGAATGCCCCGCGAATCCTGGGATAGTCAAACTGTGCTGAGTAAAATGCTGAACATAACAAAGATTTTTTGCTTCGGGGAAATTTGGCGGATTCATGTTTTTGGCACAAAACAGACGTTTTGGCTTTTGTACCACCATGTACCAAATCGGGCCAAAATATGACGGGTCCATCACGCTGCTTGATCATCGGCAATAAACGCTTCTGAATGCATTCCTTGATGTAGTTCTGGGTTTTCATTTTTTCCGATGTGACGTACGAGCTAGAGATTTTGCCGCACTCGCAAATTGCGGGGATTTTTTTTTTTTTTTTTTGAATTGACTGTCGTTGACAGAAGCCGCTTGATTTGGGTTCCTTTTAGTTTTTTTGATTCTGGTATGTGTTGAGCCCTAGTCGCTCTTTAGCACGCATCACGTTAGACGCCGAAGTCCTGACTTGTCTCGCCACATCCCGAAAGGAAGCCGATAGTTTCTGTTTGTAGACATTCCTGACCTTTTTTCGATAACAGGACTTACAGGACCAGATTTTCGACCGCTCCTTGGTTCATTTTCAAATGTACAATGTTCATCATATTTTTTAATAGTTGTCCGTACCGCTCTGACGCTCACATCCTCTCCTTCGGCCAATTTTCTCAATGAGATTCCACTCACAGTACACACAAAATTTTCGAGGCTCCACTTAGCAAAATTTCGCTGTTACTTTCGATTAGCAAAATGGGTTATTTTACTAACGCGATAGCAAAAAGCTAATTTTGCTTCACTTTAGTAATTGAAAAGGCAATTTTACTTAATTTTAGTAGAACGAAAGTTTTCTACACACAAAACTTTCGGGGCTCCACTTAGCAAAATTTCGCTGTTACTTCCCGTTAGCAAAAATATTTTTTTACTGATGAGTTAGCAAAAAGCTAAATTTACTTGATTTTAGTAATAAAAAAGGTCATTTTACTTGATTTTAGTAAAACGAAGGTTTTTCAGCCGCTTTGTTCACAGACACCAGCCGCCGCGCCAGTAGGGAGAAAAATAAAAAGCTGTCGCGATTAAGTGCGGTTCCGGATGTTCGTTGCTGATAATTCTTGTGGTGGCAAACTCCACAACGAAATGGTAGCTGAATCGACACCGGATGCTTACAGGGTAAGGTCTGATCTTAAAGTGTTCAGATTCTATAATTTCTCAATTTCTAATTTGTGTGTTTGTTTTTTTTTTCTACCAGGATAAAACTGCAACATGAAGCGCGCCACAGGCCGGTAATGAAGAAGGACCACAACTGGAAATTCAACAAGCTGCATCCGGCAAACACCCCGGTGCTTTCTTTGTCGAAGGTGGCATGGCATTTCGCTCGCCAGTAGGTGCGTTCCCAGAATAGGAAAAGTGTGAAAAAAACATAAAAAATGTGAAAAATAAATTATAAGTGAATGAAATTTGTGTATTTTATTCAATATTCAAACATTCCCCTGATTCTCCAGAGAAAAAATAGAGAAACATGAAATTACGGATCCGGGCAATCATTTTCTCCGGTTTTTGCTAGAAATTTGAGTAAAAACTGCGGCGGCTAACTTTTGTACTCGTTTGCTAAAATTTTAGTTAAAAAATATTGCTAAATTTATTGCTAAGTTTCTAGCTGGTCAAATTTGAGCAAAATTTTGCTAAATTCCGGCCTCGAAAATTTTGTGTGTAGCCGCTTTGTTTACAGACAGCAGCCGCCGCCAGTTGGGAGAAAAAAAAACAAACTGACGCGATTAAGTGCGTTTCTGAAAGCGCGATGCTGGTGGTTCTTGTGGTGGCCAGATCAATACCGGATCAATGCGTACAGGTAAGGGCCGCGGCCGTGATCATGAAATGTACAGATTTTCCGATTTTCAAAATGCAAAATTGTTTGTTTTATTTTTCTACCAGGTTGCAGTTTCCGGAGATATTGACGGGGTTTTCGCAACAGTCCGGAAGTGGACAACTGAAGTTTCAACGCGCTGCGTCTGGCACAATCATCGATGCATGAATGACGAGCGGTCATTAGCCGGAAGGTGCGTTCCCAGAATCCATACTTATTACTTTGCATTTTATAAAAAGTGTTTTGAAAAAGTAATAAATAAATTCAAAGTGATGTTATCCGTGCATTCTATTTAATAATCAAACATTCCCTCGAAATTTGCAGATAAAAACATAAAAAAATGAAATTTCAGATTCTGCGGGATTTTTATTCCTGGTTTTTTGCTAAAATTTAAGTAAAACATGCCGGCGGCTAATTTTTTTTTCATATTTGCTAAAATTTGGGCAGAAAAAAATTGCTAAATTGATTGCTTAATTTCTAGCTGGTCAAATTTGAGCAAAATTTTGCTAAATTCCGGCCTCGAAAGTTTTGTGTGTACACAACTTTTGCACGATACTGTTTCTCTTATCCAGAGTAAAACACGCATTTTGGAACGTAATCACAAACTAAATGTTTTTTTTATGTTATCATGTACAGAAATGTGTAAACAAAAGGACGCAGTCAGCAGAATGCGAAAAAAAAATAGATTCAAAATGACCGTTAACATTAGGTGTGCAGTCTATAATGGCAAATATTGGTTTTGTTTCTGTAAGAACGTAGTAAGCAGCAACTCCTATGGTGCGGAAGCATAATAAACACTGTATCCTTAGTTAACTAGTTTGTTAGGAAAATAAAACTTTTTACTCTTTGACGAGCACTCAATTAAGTTGGTTCAGCTTTGTTTCACTCTGCTCAATTGGTTATGAGCCCAGCTGAATTAATTGAAGCCTGGAAGATTCTGCAAGCAGTTTTCAAGAAGTCATGGTTCTGGGAAGAGATTCCTCCAGCGGTCCAGCAGCACAAGGCGGTGCTAGCGGTCGAAATCCTTCGCAAATCAACAGCGGATTTGGCGATGGTTCGACAAGCGCACGCAGGCGGAAACGATCGAATTCTCGGACAAGTCAGTCTTCCGGCGCTGGAGAAACTTAAAGGTCGCCAGAATTACTCAACGTGGGCGTTCGGCATGAAAATGATATTAGTTCGAGAAGGCACGTGGTACGCTGCTTGACCCGGAGAAGGTCAATATGAGCACTCGCTACAATTTGCCTGAGTTTGGAGTCAGTGTACTACAGCGTAGTTCAGGACGCACGAACGGCACAGGAAGCTTGGGAAGAGCTGCGAAGAGCTTTTCAGGATGACGTTTTGACGAGGAAAATCGGTCTGCTGCGGAAACTGACATCGTTACGGCTGGAGGAATGCGAAAGCGTGGAATCATATGTCGATAGTTTGATGTCCACTGTCCATAAACTCGCCGGGATTGGGTTCCGAGTAGAAGACTCGTGGCTGGCGGCGTTGCTGTTGATAAGACTCCCTGCAAATTACGAGCCGATGATCATGGGATTGGAGGCTTCGGAAGCAGCACTGAAGGCGGATGCGGTAAAGACTAAAGCCTAGTCCACACTAGGAGACAGTTCGTCTCGAGACGGTCTCAGCGTCTCCCATTTTATTCGGGAGACGCTGAGACCGTCTCAACAACAACAACAAATAACAAGGTTCGTCTCATAACAAAAATCGCAGTTCATGTTGCCTAGTGTGGAGATACTGCAAGACGTTAAAATTCAAACAGTATCAAAGTCGATATCTCCGCAACAAAATGGGTTGGCGGAGAGCATGAATCGCACTCTTTTGGAAAAGGCCCGTGCGATGTTGAACGATTCCAAACTGCCGAAGCAGTTTTGGGCTGAAGCGATTTTGACAGCAGCCTATATCACGAACCGGTGTCCATTAAGAGCGTTAGAAAACATCACACCCGAGGAAGCATGGTCAGGAAAACGTCCGAACTTGCATCATCTAAAGGTCTTTGGTTCACGTGCCATGGCGCATGTGGTGAAGCAGAAACGCAAGAAGCTGGATCCGAAGTCCCAGGCATGCATTTTCGTTGGGTATGCCGAAGATTCCAAGGCATACAGGTTGTACGATCCGGTCCAAAACGAAGTTTTCATCAGCTGTGATGTCATCTTGGTCGAAGAGGGAAAGCCGACAGCTTGGTCAATTCTTCAAGCCCAGATCCTGTAAATTTCATCGCAGTGACAACGATGCAGATGCAAGAATCTGTTAACCAATCCGAGGATGCTGACTCTGCGCTCCCACCGCAACTTAGTAGACCGGCTGATCAGCAGCTAGAGTTTAGGCGCAACGGTCGGGAGCGCCGACCCCCAGGCAAGTATTCCGATTATGTTACTTTTACGCCTTTTACTGTCCTGGAAAATTTCCCCCCAGACATCCTTTGTTGCTGCTGACGATCCAGTGAGTTACGCTGAAGCCCTGGCGAGACCGGACCGAGGCCAATGGTTGGCCGTCATGCATGAGGAGATTCGATCTTTGGAGGAGAATCATACCTGGGAGTTAGCTGATTTGCCGAAAGACCGAAAACCGATACGCAACAAGTGGGTGTTCAGGACCAAACGGGATGCTGACGGGCGAATCGACAAGTACAAGGCGCGTCTTGTCGTGAAGGAGTGTTCGCAACATCCAGGAATCGACTACGACAAGGTCTATTCACCGGTGGTCCGATATTCGACGATTCAATATCGCTTGCAGTGGAGCACAAATTGGATATCGAACAAATGGATGCTGTGAGTGCGTACTTACAATGAAGTCTCGGAGATGAGGTCATCTTAATGGATCAGCCGGAAGGGTTCGGCGATATGAGTAATAAGGTCTGTTTGCTGAAGAAGGCGCTTTATGGTTTAAAGCAATCCGGACGAGTGTGGAACGCACAACTGCATGGAGCACTGAATGAGTTAGGCTTATCGCAATCGAAGGTGGACAATTGCCTGTACTACCAGCTGGCGTGTAGGAAAATGCTTTTCGTCACCGTTTACGTTGACGATTTTCTTATTTTTTCCAACGACCTGAAGAAGAAGCTGAAGGAATTTTTATGTCAGCGGTTCAAGATGAAGGATCTTGGAGAGGCCCAACTTTGTCTCGGGTTGGGAATTTCCCGTGACCGAGCTGATGGTAAACTGTGGATCGATCAGGCTCAGTACGTGGAGAACATCTTGCAGCGGTTCAACATGGGAAACTGCCACCCAGTTTCGAATCCGATGGATCCAAGTACGAAGCTGGACAAGACGATGTGCTCGACCACGAAGGACGAAATTCTGGAGATGGAGGAGGTTCCGTACAAGGAAGCTGTTGGTTGCCTGACGTATTTGGCTCAAGCAACGAGGCCGGATATAATAAGATTGCCAGAATTTTTTCAGTACGTATCCGGGCCGGATAAACCGGGCGATTTTTATATAAAAACCTGACAAAATCCGGACATTCGATTTCAAATTGACGACCATAAATCCGGGCAATATCCGGGCAAATTTTCTCTAAACTCAGAAATTACTCAGCAAAAATCAAGAAAAAAAATTAAATTTTTTTTTTCATCAAAACTCAGCGATAGATTTTAAACCGTATTTTAGGCTTCCAAAAAACCTTTCATGATTATTTTTATAAAACTTGTTCAAAAAATTTCGTTTTGGAGGTGTTTGTTGTTGTTTTTTTTTGTTTAATTTGCCAAATAAAGTGAAGCATTTTTCAATGAAATCTGGGCAACCGGACCGGGCCGGACTGTTCTCAAATTTAGTATTGAATATCCGGGCAAACCCGGATAAAACCGGGCAAACCCGGATAAAACCGGGCAATCTGAAAACCTTAGGATATAAGTTTCGCCGTGAATCAGGTCAGCCAATTCTGCAGTAACCCTGGTCGCCAACACTGGAAAGCTGTGAAGAAGATAATCAAATATCTGAAGGGAACCGTTTCCAACCGTATCAAGTACAGCCGAGAAGGAGGTCATCTACACAGTAAACGAAAATTACCGAGTTCGGTAATTCTTTTACCGAAATCCTAACATGTGTAAATCGTTAAACTGTTCGGTAATTTTTTCGATAAAAAACAAACGAACATCGGTAAATCGATTCTTCATTTACCGATGTTCGTTTATTTTTTACCGAAATTATTACCGAACAGTTTAACGATTTACACATGTTGGGATTTGGTAAAAAAATTACCGAACTCGGTAATTTTCGTTTACTGTGTAGTTGGATACTGGGATGCGGATTGGGGAAGAGATCCTGATAGCCGGAAATCGACAACTGGCTATGTTTTCACCATTACGGGAGGAGCTGTGTCATGAAATGTGAAGCAGCAAGCAACAGTTGCGTTGTCTTCATGCGAGGCGGAGTATCTTGCGCTGTCCAAAACCATCCAAGAGGCTCTTTGGTGGCGCCTTCTACTGTTGCAGATTTCTGGAGAACGAGTCATCCTGATACGATGTGACAATCAATCCGCCATCTGTATCGCAAGGAACAAAGGGTACCATCGGAGGACGAAACACGTGGACATCCGGTATCACTTCGTGATGTACTGGAAGAAGGCGTTGTTGATCTGTCTTATATCAATACAAAAGATCACTAGCAGACGGTTTCACCAAGGCGTTAACGAGTCTAAAGCATGGAGCATTCAAGAACTTGGTTGGACTCGTAGCTTAGAGCAAGTTCACTGGTGTTGAGAAAAAGTGGTAGAAATTTTGCCATTTTGAAAATTTTACCATGCAAACATGTTTTCAAGATCTTGGGGCGTTGTATTTTTTTAAAACACTGTTTCTATTTCAGCCGTATGTGATAGAAATATTGCTATTTTTGCATCACAGCATGCGAAAATACAACACGTGTTGTGAAAAAACTACAAGGCCACAGATCTTGAAAATGTTTCTGCATGGCAAAATTTTCAAAATGTGCCGTAAGTGTCAAATTTTCTACCACTTTTTCCCAACACCAGTGAACTTGCTCTTAGGGAGAAGTGTTAGGGAATAGTAAGCAACGACTCCTATGGTGTGGAAGCATAATAACCACTGTATCCTTAGTTACCTAGTTTGTTAGGAAAATAAAACTTTTCACTCTTTGACGAGCACTCAACCAAGCTGGTTCAGCTGTGTTTCACTCTGCTCAATTATTTCCGGATCCTGGGCGTTCTACGTTTTCGGCGTCCTCCAACATCTTCTTAGATTGCTTAAAAAAGTCGCTGCGACTCTGCGTCAACTCAAGAATATCGAAAATGAAAACGGTCGTCTGCTCGACCTTTCTTTGTCAACGAAGGGTTTAGAAATCCTCCTTAGTAATCTCACTCAATGTTACCAGGATGTTTGCTCCCACAGAGAAAACAGGAGCTTTCTATCATGATTTCAAGAATGCTGGCTTTGAAGCTATCTTCCTGGTTCAGGGTTCTATAAAATGGGAAGTTACTTTAATTTATCGGTCTTATCGATGTAAAGTGATGTTCTTTTCATTAAGAACATGTTAAGATTATGAAATTTTATAGACGGATAGAAAGTTAGAAGAAATGAAAGGTGGATTGTGTGTTGAATGATGGATGGATTTGACATTTAGTTCGGGTCTTTGACAGTGTTGTTTGGGGCCCAAAATACGTTGCACCCACCTGGAATCTTCCGATCGCTTTGATTCAGTATGTTAAAAATTTTAAAATTAACAACCTAATCGAATATTTTCTGACAACTCGTTCTGAATAGAGTTTAAACTCGTTTCACTTCATTCGAAAAAAAAAAAACATGATGACCTAATGAGTTCGCAATAAATGTGAACACAACCCTTTCTACGATCATCAAATTTGAAAACTTCATCCGGCACAAAATCCTGCATTTGAGTGAAGCAGAGAAAAAAAAACCGAACCTCGACAAATATATCGTCCCATATCTACATATCAGCTTAGCGCAACACGAGAAGCCGAAAGCGCATTGAATTGAATGCTTCGAAAGCTTTCATTCGCGGTTGATGCGTGTCTTGATTTGATTATGAATATACTGTCGATGGAAGCATATTTTTTTCATGCTCCGAACTTGAGGCGTGTCCAATTGCTGAATGAAAACGGTTGGAGCCGGTGAAAAGGCGATTGCTTCTTGATTTTTTTCCTCGGTTCGCCTTGGGGATCATGTGGCTACCTCACATACATTTATTGGTAGTTCTTACTGGGAACCTGCACTAGCAATTGCCCCAACAACAACAACAACCACGAAAAGAGATAGTATCCATCCATCCATCCTTCCTAACTCCCGTTAGCCATTGTTTTCAATTGGAAACCGTTTTGGTTGTTAAATTAGTTAGCTGCAAGAGCCGGATATTGATGTTATCGATATTAAGTTTCACACATGCGGCTATATCTAGATAAGGCGGTGCGAGTATCGATTTGAATATTAAAAGCTAACTTTTTAGGGCGTTGTTTCTGCATTGCGGTGGGCTATGATATGAGACATCAAAATGTTATACAAGGTGGGAAGACAATAACTAACTTCAATAACGATATGAATAATACTGGAACAAATCAACGAATTTCAGGACTCTTTTCTGCTGGTGTTCGTTGATTTCGAAAAAGCATTCGACCGACTGAACCATGAAAAAATCTGGGCTGCTCTTAGACGACGAGGAGTCCCAGAGAAACTAGTCCATCTCATCGAAGCACAGTACGAGACATTTTGCGTGCAAGATCTTGCACGACGGTAACTTGTTCTATCGATTCCCGGTAACTGCTGGAGTGAGACAAGGATGTATTTTATAACCGCTGCTGTATTATGGAGGCTTACTCTGTGGTCGAAGCCACAACGAAAAAGTAAAGATAGCAAGCATATTTGGAGCATCTTTTGGTTTTGTTGCAAATTGGTTTAACCAGGGGACTGAGACAATCGGAGAATCATCGTCAATGATCAAACAAATTTTGAAGCCAATGATTGAATTTGTTATAATTTGTTACAATTTGTTAGAGAGAATTAGAAGGTTTCAGTTAAAATGAGAGAAACCGGTGCTCAGAGAGAGTGAAAATGTGCTAATTGTTGCAAATGTTGCAAATTGTTACGATTTGTTAAGCAGTTGTTGAATTTTGATCATTACCATTCCAAATGCAAAGAATTCTCTCTCCACTGCAATCCCTTGGGTTTAACCCTCATCCGCATTAGAGTGTCATTTTGACACTATTTCAAGTTTGAATGCTTGTAACTTTTTTCAGAAGCATCAAAAAACAAAAATTTCTTCGGGGACCCTAAATGAATTCAAAAATTCTTTAATTTTGCATTTTTACTTTATTTATGGACGAACCCTGGAAGCCTGGACAAAAAAACTCCCTTTTCCGACTTAGAGTGTCATTTTGACACTCCAAAAGTAAAATCCATTTAAGTCGTTTGAATTGTTATGAACTTCATATAAAACTTATATTAATAGAAACCTTGTAACGTCAGTAAAATATGTTTAGAACATTATGTATAGCTAAAGCTTCTAGTTTTCTCGTTATTCAGCATGAAAGAAAAAAAATCCGAAAAAACATGCCTCAGGAAAACTGCTGTAGTTCATATGCTACACGTCCAAAAAAATATTTGCCTTATGCATATGAAAGCTGAAGTTAATGTCTACATCATGGAACAAAGAATTATTTTTTAAAATTTTTTTTAATGAAATGGTCACAAAAAGTTCAAAAAAGTGGTCTGAAAAACCTACTTTTCATTCGATTGCTAATAAATACTGTTTGAGCGATGGTAGAGTGTTTTAAAAAATATGACT
Source organism: Uranotaenia lowii (assembly GCF_029784155.1). NCBI lineage: Eukaryota > Metazoa > Arthropoda > Insecta > Diptera > Culicidae > Uranotaenia > Uranotaenia lowii. The sequence continues at coordinate 109,020,770 of NC_073693.1, forward strand.
ACAAACTTTATTGAAATTCTAACATTTTGCTGTCTTTAGATTTTCGATGTAACAAAAATTGAATTTACTGGAATTTTTCAAAGTTGGCTGCTTTGCGCGATTTTTTCACTAATTGAAATTTCATCTGTTTTTGTGGTCTTCCGTCAGGTTGTTCCCGAATTTGCAGTGCTTTTACTTTGTTTGGACCAATCAAAAGTATATTCATTGGAAAGCACATTTAATCTACATTCTAGTGAAGTGCAACAATTCACGCTATAAGATTTGACAAAAATATGAAAATTATAAACGTAAAATCATTCCTGAATTTCTAGAACTACAAGCAGCCATCCAGCAAAACGTGTTTGATTGCTCTCCGAGTAGGTACGGTGGGTGGTTATTCCAAGGGATTGCAGTGGAGAGAGAATTCTTTGCATTTGGAATGGTAATGATCAAAATTCAACAACTGCTTAACAAATCGTAACAATTTGCAACATTTGCAACAATTAGCACATTTTCACTCTCTCTGAGCACCGGTTTCTCTCATTTTAACTGAAACCTTCTAATTCTCTCTAACAAATTGTAACAAATTATAACAAATTCAATCATTGGCTTCAAAATTTGTTTGATCATTGACGATGATTCTCCGATTGTCTCAGTCCCCTGAAATCACCACCCACCGTACCTACTCGGAGAGCAATCAAACACGTTTTGCTGGATGGCTGCTTGTAGTTCTAGAAATTCAGGAATGATTTTACGTTTATAATTTTCATATTTTTGTGAAATCTCACAGCGTAAATTGTTGCACTTCACTAGAATGTAGATTAAATGTGCTTTCCAATGAATATACTTTTGATTGGTCCAAACAAAGTAAAAGCACTGCAAATCCGGGAACAACCTGACGGAAGACCACAAAAACAGATGAAATTTCAATTAGTGAAAAAATCGCGCAAAGCAGCCAACTTTGAAAAATTCCAGTAAATTCAATTTTTGTTACATCGAAAATCTAAAGACAGCAAAATGTTAGAATTTCAATAAAGTTTGTAGTCATATTTTTTAAAACATTCTACCATCGCTCAAACAGTATTTACTAGCAATCGAATGAAAAGTAGGTTTTTCAGACCACTTTTTTGAACTTTTTGTGACCATTTCATTAAAAAAAATTTTAAAAAATAATTCTTTGTTCCATGATGTAGACATTAATTTTAGCTTTCATATGTATAAGGCAAATATTTTTTTTGGACGTGTAACATATGAACTACAGCAGTTTTCCTGAGGCATGTTTTTTCGGATTTTTTTTTCTTTCATGCTGAATAACGAGAAAACTAGAAGCTTTAGCTATATATAATGTTCTAAACATATTTTACTGACGTTACAAGCTTTCTAGTGATATAAGTTTCATTGTAATCGCTTAGAAATAAAGAGAGTTATGACGATTTTAGCTTGGAGTGTCAAAATGACACTCCTAGTGCTGATTAGGGTAATGAAATCTAATGCGGATGAGGGTTAAACCCATTTTATTGTCCCCCCATAACTGTATGATCTAGTGACTTACGTGTGTTTACTCTGCACCATCTTTAACGACGTCACTGACCTCTTTGGGGCTACTTCAAGCTCGATGAGTTGGCACGACGAAGTGCGGGCTTTACACTGTCCTAGTGCCATCGGCTCCGGAAGGTACGACACGCTTTGGTTGACCTCACCCGTGCCGTACACTGTACACCGCGCTCGGTGATCCAATTCACCAGTTGTTCTTCCTTGCACAAAACGAATTCGTTGACCTTCGCTGCTTGTGCGACACGCTTCGGTTGACCTCACCCGTGCTGCACCGTTTAATCTCTGGCTCCTCACCAGGAAATTATTGGCAGAAAGCTGCACCGCACCATAGGCTCACCCCACTTCCTTTTCTCCCTCTCCTGACTTGAAAGCGCCGCACGGTTTCTTTGCGCTCTACGCGATCCTGCTCCGCGTCACGTCTGATTATCCGGTCCGATTTGCGGAAACTTGAGTTGTATTTAATGATGCTTGGCTTCGACCTGAAGCTGAAGAAAACTTACGATTCCTCCAAGCGCACGATTTCGTTTCGGGATCCGGTGTCCGAAAATGTCGTCCGTTCCTGGCAAAAACTCCTTCACCCTCGACTGTGTTCGAAGGCACATTTAAGCTCGTACGCGTTCGCAGCGGTTCCGTCGACCCAATGTTTTCTCGATGAAGGGTCGAACCGCTCTGTCATCAGCTGTCCCAAGATCGGTAACTTTGTGCCTCAGATCCTCGAAAGGAACGGCTATGCGATGCTCCTCCTTCTACAGCTGCTATCTGGCCGTTCGGTGCCCAAAAGGGGAGAAATTGGTGGTCTTTCCAACCTAGACGATATGCCAAGCAGGCAACTCAGCTCTGAAGCGAGTGGTTCCCGGAATTCGTCTCCACGCTCTGCTATAAACCACTGTTCCCGAAAGGGAAAGCGAAGTGTACGACAATGGTGCCGATACACGAGCCAGTCGTCTGACGATCGGTTCGCAACGGTTTGCAAAAGCCGCATATAAAAAAAAGGCCCTGTCGGATGAAAAGTTCCGATCAGCAACGGGAATAGTTTAAAAAATGATGGTCTACTCACTCTTACGACCTTTTTCTTTAGCTGGTTTAAATTCTCCCCAGCGATCACCCCGTGTCCGCTTTTGGTGGTGGCGGATTTTCTTTTTGCCTCTGCCGCCGAGCGAAATCTGCGAATAGGTGCTTCGGTAAGCGCGCTGCCTTAGCAGGAATTTCGCGTGCTGGCGACAAAGTTGTTGGCTCTTGTTGGCGGAGCAGAATATTTTCGGGTCCTGTGGTGGAGGAAACTGTTCGAGGGAGTTTTAAAATCGCGCTCTGAATGGCGACGATGATGTATCGGCTTACCTGAGGCAAACCGATAATGTAGCGGCAATTTTTTGCCGTTTTTTCAGCGACTTCACCACCGGTTACACTTTTTCAACCACCTTGCCTGATTTTTTCCCGGAACTGCGTTTTTGTTAGCGCCACTGCTGCCAACTTCGCGTATTTCAATCACTTTTTGTGTAGGTATTTGTTTGTTTTTGTTCACCGAGGGGTGATTCGTTTTCATTTTATTTTACACACTGCTAGATAATTACGAGGGAATGGGTTAAATTTAAATGTTTGCAGGTTCGCTCAAATATCGTATCAGAATAATAATGAAAAATCTTAAATGTAACAGCTGTTTTTTTCGTAATGGATTAGATCTTTACTGGATCGATCGACTGTGCATCGAACCGAGGATTGCCGATTGTTCGACAATGGAGCAGCTAAACCACCTGGACCTGGCAGACGATAATGTTTTGCTCGCCAAAACACAACCGGATATGCAGAGCAAACTCGACGACCTCACCGAAAGTTCCAAGGCAGCAGATCTCAAAGTCAATGTCGGAAAGACCAAGTCGATGGAGATCAACACAGGAAATCCCTCCAGTTTCATGGTAGCCAAACTAATTTCTCACGGTACTAACTCTAGTAGCTTGTACTAGCGAAGTCGCGACACTATTATTCGTCACCTACAAGTCAAACCCTTTCACTAAAGGGGTCGCAAGTTGAAATCGGAGCTAAATTTATTCCTCGTGGTACTAACACTAGTAGCTTGTCTCAGGTCTCTTCAAAGCTCTTGTCTAACGCCTCAGGTCTCATGTCTTATGTATCATGTCTCAGGTCCCAGGTCTCAGGTCTTAGGTCTCAGGTCTCAGGTCTCGTGTCTAATTTCTAATGTTTCATGTCTCTTGTCCCATGTCTCAGGACTCATGTCTCAGGTCTCAGGTCTCAAATTTCAGGTGTCATGTCCTAAGTCTCAAATCTAAGGTCTCAGGTCTCATGTCACATGTCTCAGGTCTCGTGTTTTATGGCTTAGGTTTTCAGTCTCAGGTCTCAATGTCTCAGGTCTAATGTCCCATGTCTTTGGTCTCATTCTTCAGGTCTCATGTCTCATATCACAGGTCCCTTGACTCAGGTCTCAGGTGTCATGTCTAAAGTCCCAAGTCTCAGATTTCAGGTCTCATGTCTTTAGTCTACATCAGGTATCAGAAAGGGGGTGGCTCATAAGCGGCACGTTATCCAAACAAACGGGAAAATTGTACCTGGCCGCATTTTTTTATCATTTCATCACATACCTGGAAATCAAATAAGCGAAAGGTCACTAACCGTACTAAAGCATGGATCACTACAAATCTGGACGCACTATTTATTTTACCATAGTGCTCCTAGTTGTCGGATCTGGAATGTTTTGGCAGCACTTTGTAGAGGAATGTTTCTTCTACCAGTGCTGAAAATTTCATTACAATTCGTTTTGTTTCGAAAAAGTTACACGTGATGGAAGCCGCGAGATGAAAATAAATTTTGAACAACCACGTCAAAAACCCGACGTGGTCGGGTTCAAAAATCGCGAAACCGTTAAAAATGGTCAAATCAACCGTGTGTAGCGTTCTCAAACGGGTCTGTGAGATGCGTACTATAGATCGGCAGGTTCATACCAAGCGTCATAGTGGAATTAAGGATCAGAAACTGCATTTGAAGGTGTTGAGAACGATCAAGGAAAACACAGGGTAGTCGGACTATGACATTGCCAAGAAATTCAACGCCGACCGGTGCACCGTCAGCAGAATTCGTCTACGCGAAAGAATACGATCCTATCGGACCAGTAAGCAACCAAACCGGACATTGAAGCAGAATTTAGTAGCCAAAGGACGTGCCCGCAAGTTATACAAGAAGATTCCAACGAAGTTCGACGGATGCATCCTCATGGATGACGGAACGTACGTGAAGATGGATTTTGGGCAGCTTTCTGGCCAAAAATTATGTAAAGCCACTGCAGTGGTGCACTGCACTGGTCATGGTGATGTCCCCGGCAACTTCAAATTCGTTTTTGCTGATAAGTTTGCAAGAATAAGGACTCCGAAATTTACAAGGAGGAATGCCTGAAAAACTTTTTTTTCGTACATTAGATCTCACAAAGCACTAGTTAAGTTTTCGCCAGATTTGGCAAGCTGCCACGACAGCTAGGAGGTTCTACAGTGGTATTGGGCCAACTGGTGGATTTTGTCGAAAAGGACATCAACCCACCCAACTGTCCTCAATTCCGCTCTATCGGAAAATTTTGGGCAATTGTCAAGCAGAAGATGAAGAAGAATGGTAGGACGACTCGGGATGCAACAGAGATGAAGAGATTGTAGAACAAAATGGCCGCTGGGGTCAGCGAATAGGGTGTTCAAACTATAATGAGTGATACTCAACGAAAAGTTCGAAAATTCATCAAAACAACATTGGATTAATTTTTTTATTATTTTTCCTTTAAAGTGCAATAAAAACCCTACATTTCAAGTACAAAACATTTTTATTTCGTTCACATAGCTCCGAGATAGACCCGTTTTAAGGCGTCCAGATGTGTAGTGATCCATGCTTTACATGTTACAAAAACAAGAGTTTTGATTCATCAAAGAAAATAGAATAGAAAGATTTTTTTTTATTCAATTGACATTTTAAGTGCCATGAAAGGATTGCTTTATTTATTGCATATTAAAATTTTTTTAGGATAGAATTTAATAAATAAGCTGGAAATTGAATAAAATATTTGATTCTTCTTTCTTTGAATCTTCTCTACAGAATCTTCATCGATAGCTAGAATAGGGTTACCATACGTACTCTTTTAAGAGTACATGTACTCTTTTTCGATCGAGAAATAAGCGTACTCTTCTTTTTGTGAAATTTTACCAGATGTACTCTTTTTTGTTGAAAGACATGTGATCAGAAAAAAACCAACGTACACATAACTTCCAAGACATTACCAGTTTTTAATAGAATTGTAATATCTCGGTGCCTCAGATAGCACGATATATGTACAGTAGAACCCTGCTTATCCGAGCTACTGTTTTCATTCAAAATCCATATAAAAGTATGCTTTATCATAGCGATATATTGTTCAGGTATTAAAACTTGAAGAAGATTGACCTTAATGGGTAAAATTCCTAAAAAACGGTATTAAGTTGACATTTTTTGCAAGTCCAAAATCTAAACTTGACAGAAACGTTGGGTTAATAGAAAAATAAAATTCATGTATATAAGAACCGATCCATGCGTCTGAATGATTTGCAAAACTAGAGCAAAAGATATGGTTTATCAATGTATCTCGTTTAATCCGAGGTTTCACTTACTCGAGGTGGTCCCTCCCCCCATTACATCGAGTAAGCGGGGTTCTACTGTACATCCTTTTGAATACCATCCGAGTGCAAAGCTCGATAAATATTAGGATCTTTGGTCAACCTGATGGCTGGTATAACGCGAGAGCTCAGAAAACTTAAGTTCGGATGCACCGGGTTCTACTTTTCAACGTTTCTCCTGGCTTTTGGATAAATGATCTCAATGTACTCTTTTTGGTGTCGCGGGATATGGTAACCCTAAGCTAGAACCACCTTGTGTCTTTTATTTTCACAAGGGAATATTTTAATCACTTTCCAATATTTTGTATCAATATCACGGTTGAGTTTTGATACCATTCGCAGAATTGTGGACGATCCATCGCGTTCCAATGATGGAATGGGAGGAAGTAATGCTGTGGCACGACGTAGTGGCTGAATTGGTGTGTATGGCGTTACACAGAAATCCGATGGCTCACCTTTCGCTTTGATGACTTCAAGCGAAGATTTAAGCCAATCCATGCTATGCTGATCCGCTGCATGAAACCAACCATTTCCTGATTGGATTCCTGAGTTTAAAAACCTCGGCTGAGTTTCCGAATCAGGAATTTGTTGCTGCATTTTCACCAGCAACATGTTGATACGATCAAAGTACGGATCGTCAATATCTGCACAACGGCGTTTAATAGTTAACTTCAAATCCGAGTTCCCTGAACACAGTCTTTTCTCCAAATTGTTCTTGGGTGAAACGGCCATACGTTTTCCAGCATCACTGCGGGGACTTTCAAGAAGAAAGTCTTCAAAGTCGTCATTAGGCGGCTGGATCATTTTATTTAAACACGTGGTTTTTACTTTTTTTCGGTTATATCCTTAGAGCTGCTATCTATCCGGTAGTCACATTGAAATAGGCAGAGCTAACAAATTGGTATGAGAACAAAGTAAATATTTTGTTCATATAACAATTGTACTGCCTTAGGAGAAACAATAAAAACTCACACCAAAAGATGAGTTACCAACACTAACAGTATACCATAATATTTAGGTGAGCAGAGTACCCCTTGCAGAGTATCGCATTATCTACTATGATTTTTCAGGAGGGACTAAACTAAGTATACTATAAGTTGTAAAAGATACCGAAATGATTGTGCTTAGATTAAGACACCCTGATCCACATTTTCTTGAATCAGAACCGGGATCTTTATAAAAGCTGAAGGCATTTAAGGCAACCAGAAGAACTTATACACACTAGTTATTTGACCAAAACTTGGATTACATTTCTAAATATTTGCAGTTTCAAATCAATATTCAATCGACCAGAGAAAATGGGTTCTGCCAGATGTCATTCCACACAAACATCAGTTCTCATCCTTGAGAGATACTTATGAGTTTCGTCAATTGCAGATGGCGTGAATCGAGCTATTAAAAATGCTCCATAGATAGCGTTACCCGTAGTCATAAAAGTTAAAACATTTGTAACGATTTTACCGACATCTGGTGAGTAAAAGTATATCAGTATTATATTTTTCAAATTTTTAACGCCGATTACCGACATCTGGTGGGAGGATTTTTTTATTGACCTCTGGTGGATAATAGTGAATATCGGTTAGTAAGTGAATAGTGAATCTTGGATAGAAAATGCATTGGATACAGTGGAAAGAATGTTGAACTGCGTAAATTTTTATCTTTAACCATCGTTGATGAAATTGTTATAAATTATGTTAATTTTAAAAGTATTTTAAATGAATTTATCAAAATAAGGTATAGTTTTTATTTTTTTTTATCTGAATTATGACTTTTTTAATTCCAAAATCAATTAAAAATTCACAAAATGTATGTTAACTGGTATGAGCGTACTGAGAATTTTATCGTATAACGTGTTAAAAAAATTAAGAGTTGTTACTGGCACACTGAACTATTTTAAATAAAACATTTGATCATTTCGGTCGCGTCTCGGGTTCATACTGAGGAGTTTGTGGCTGAGATGGTGTAGATTTTAGAAACCTGTGAAGTTGTTTGGTTTGATTTTAATTAAATTTTGAAAATTTTATTTTAAAATATTTTTTCTGGTAAAATTTAAATTTAATATTAACATCTTTTTCAAACACAAGTTAGCAGGGCGGTAAAATGTGCGCACTCCGTAGAGTGCAGGACAGGTGAATCCAGCTGGACAATCTGTAGAATGGTAACGACGGTAGATATAGCTAAGAAGGTAGTTAATCGAATTCCAGGTAAGTGAACCTTTCTTTTTTTCTATACGTAGAATAGAAAAAACGTTTTGATTGTGAATAAGAATATCCAAAACTCTATCTCGCTAGTAGTTGAACTGAACAGTGTTTAAAAAATGGGATAAAGTCAATATAACAGAATCATTTTCCTATGATTTGATTTGAAATATTTTTTAGATTTTTTTTATCAAAAACTTTTTTGACTCGCCCAAGATATAACATCATCGTATACACATAGTAGATACATAGTAGATTCTTATTGAATGTTCTAATGCAACCATTTGTTATCATCGTTTGGTTTTCACATATTAATTGTTTTAACTTTTAGAATTTGATGCTTTTTAATCGTAAAGTCAGTCTTATGTTTTACTGATTCGCCATATTGATTAATTTATCTTTTATCATTTTATTCCATTGATTTATTATTGTTTACTCGTCATAAGTTTAATTATATTTTTTCTAAATGTATTTTCAAATGTTGTTTGGGGTTTTGGGTTGGGCCATCCGGGCATCCGATTGAAGCGATTCTTGAGGAGAGCATTGGGCTACCTCACCAGCAAGGGATCGTGAATTGAGGAAGGGTCCGTCTCCCCACCCAGCTGAGCGCTCTGCGGTGCAATGGCTCGATCCAGACGCTAGATAAGTTTAATTTGTACTTTCGATGGAGACCATTCGATCCTATCCCTATTTAGAAATCTAAGTGCCTCTGCTTACGTTTCTTATCCCTTGTAACAGTCCATTCAAAGACATTTTGAACATATCCAGTTGATGAATCTTGAACAAGTTGCAAAGTAAAAGTTGCTCGCTGCTACTGGCTGTGCCTTGCTACCTGGGTGGTAGACATACATACATACATACAGAAGAACTTATACACACTAGTTATTTGACCAAAACTTGGATTACATTTCTAAATATTTGCAGTTTCAAATCAATATTCAATCGACCAGAGAAAATGGGTTCTGCCAGATGTCATTCCACACAAACATCAGTTCTCATCCTTGAGAGATACTTATGAGCTTCTACTTACCAGAGATTTTTTTTTTTGTGAGCTCGCTCACCAACGTTCTCACTAGATATGAGATAGTAAGCATAAATATTGCTTGGAGAAGGATTTCGACACAATGGCGCGTGAACCCAGTCAGTGATGATTAGGTTGTGAGCTAAACCACCGTTGATTTCTCACTCGAGTGAGATTCCATAGCAAGATGCTTGGAAGATGTTTCGACACAATGGCGCCGCTGAACGTTTAATGCTTTCACTTTTATCCATATATTTTCGGATATCTTGTACAGGGTGACAAAAAAGTCCGGTCACACAGGAAAATCTCAATATTTCAAAGAATAAGAATAAAATCTGAATCTTTCTTTAATAGCTTTATTCAGTAACTCATAAAGATACTTCACAGACGATATCTCGGAATTACACCACCTTTCTCTGATCGAACCAGCTTCAGACGTCTCGGAAAGTCGTCGCAAGCGGCGCGCACGTGCTCCATCGGTATCTCGTCCCAGATTTTCGTGATAACTCGCTTGAATTGCTCCAATTTTTTTTATTTTATAGTCGTTCAGCTACGACATCATGTATCCCCACACGAAATAATCAAGTGAATTCAGATCCGGAGACGACGGAGGCCATTCATTCTTTGAAATTAAATCGGTCAAGTTTTCCTCACACCACGCCTGAACAACCTTTGCGGTGTGGGATGGGGCGTCATCTTGCGGGAAGCAGTAGTAATCGTCTTCAAACAATAGTTCAGCTTGAAGCAGAACATTTTTCTTCAAAACCGTGTCTAGGTAGTACGCTGCGTTGATTTTAACCCCTTTATCGATAAAAATAAGAGACAGTTTACCTCTTTTGCAAATGGCTCCCCAAACTATCACTGACGTCTTATTTTGGAACCGGGAAACGTCCAGCTTGTACGCAGGAGCTTGCTGGAGGCTCACACTCCAAACTCGATCATTTTGGCGATTGACTGTTTGCTCCAAAACGAACAACTTCCCGTCCGAAAAATTAATCTCGTCATCTGCGCGCCAACCAAGCAGCGATAACAGCTGCTCTTAACTCTGCCATGGCTCATAACTCAATGTAAACAAACTGCACAGAAACGAAACTCTGCCACTTGGGACAGCAAAGTTAGCCCTTTCATTTGACATATAGATGGCACCAGAGAGATGCAACGTGTAGGCTACAGGCGACCCCAAAAAAGTGTGACCGGACTTTTTTGTCACCCTGTAGTCATAACACACAAAATTGTTTTGTTACGTATAGTGCTAAGTTCCATTAACCACTTGCAGTATCAACAAATAATTAAAATCACTTAAATAACACAGATAATCTCGATTAAAACGACACCTCACACACGAAACTCACGGATTTTTTTCCTCGCGGTACTAACACTAGTAGCTTGTCTCAGGTCTCTTCAAAGCTCTTGTCTAACGCCTCAGGTCTCATGTCTTATGTCTCATGTCTCAGGTCCCAGGTCTCAGGTCTTAGGTCTCAGGTCTCAGGTCTCGTGTCTAATTTCTAATGTTTCATGTCTCTTATCCCATGTCTCAGGACTCATGTCTCAGGTCTCAGATCTCAGGTCTCAAATTTCAGGTGTCATGCTGTCATGTCCTAAGTCTCAAATCTAAGGTCTCAGGTCTCATGTCACATGTCTCAGGTCTCAGGTCTCGTGTTTTATGGCTTAGGTTTTTAGTCTCAGGTCTCATTGTCTCAGGTCTCATTGTCTCAGGTCTAATGTCCCATGTCTTTGGTCTCATTCTTCAGGTCTCATGTCTCATATCACAGGTCCCTTGACTCAGGTCTCAGGTGTCATGTCTAAAGTCCCAAGTCTCAGATTTCAGGTCTCATGTCTTTAGTCTACATTCTCAAATCTCAGATCTCAAGTCTCAGGTCTCAGGTCTCAGGTCTTAAATGTTAAGTTACATATCTTATTGTTTCAAATGTTAGAGCTGTAGAATTAGAATGTTCTTTTTTGACACGGTTTTCGGAAATTAGCACGGTTTATTTTACACGGTTTTCGGGAATTAACACGGTTTTTTTTGCACGGTTTTTTACGTGGTACGTATATCAGTGTAAAAAAAACCTTACTGTAATATGAATTTGAGCTATTATTAACAAATCACTCAAAGATCACAAAAAGATTTGAAATGTATATCTATTTTTTTTTTCAGAATTAGCTCGCTTAATTCATAAAATATATTCTGAAATACTTTGGTCTATTCGAAGGTCTGTTTCTTCTTCCACGAACCTTTTTCTTACTAATTGATAACTTCCATACCCGATCAGGAGAGCATATCCAAAATAATTACTCAAACATATCTCACCAAGATATTTACATCTGATTCAGTTATAATTAAGTACTCCAAATTTTCGATTTTGAGTTTCTCCAATCCGAATTATATCTTATTCTGATTGACAGACTTGATTGGAGTTGAGCTCATTTTCAATTATCAAGATTTTTTTCTGATTGTCTTAAAATAAAATGATTATATCTTATTTTGATATACGTACAACTTTTTCTGAAACACGGACATCGAAGTCAACGGCCCAAACCGTACAATAATGAGTTTGGCTCAACAGATCCATAAAATTGAATCCAATTTTGTGGAATCCAAAAATGGGGCATGGTTTTAGCAAATAATGTGGTTTATTGACATCCCACTAGAAAATTTTCTCGTAGCACTCATATCTTGATAAGTTATAATTTTGATAGGTTTTGTTCTGTCCAATATCAAACTATGCTATCTGAATGAGATATAATCTTGAAAGGAGCATATCTAAAATTGATATAATTTAGCTATGAGCGCAAAGATTTTTTGATATAATTTGAGATATTTTAACATCCTACGAGTACTGAATAATAACTCATTTAGATAGGAAAAAATTAGTATCAAAATATCTCTTCTAGATATAATTTAGTTTTTCTCTCCTGATCGGGTACTGCACCTACATGTCATTCGATATAGAGTTTTTTCTTAAGCCTAGTTTGCCGTTTTGATATTATTTTTTTCGTATATTTATCCCCTTCGGTTGGCTTGGCTTGGCTCGTTTCGATTCGATTCGAATTCTCTCGTTGCTCTGTACAACAGTCCACCAGCCAGCATCGAGGTTCTTTTCCGCTCGGATGTTGTAGGTGTAGGTATAGTAAAAGCATTTTCATTCAAATTCTAAAAATACCAGCAGTTCATTGATACAAAAACACCCCGTCAATCATTGCGGCGTGGGCGTGCTGCTAAACTTGTTTGTACGCAACACATGTACAGGGAGAGGGAGAGCTAAGAAGACTCGGACTCAGTTCGGATGGATGGATGAATATGGACGCGGATGATGGGACCCGAAAGGATGACGGTGGCATGGTGGCATGGTGGACACGGACACGGATCAACCGGTCGACCGAACGAAGGAGATTTCGTGTATTGGAACGGATCGATGCGGTGCCATGGTAATGGACGGATGAATGAATGGATCGACACAGAAGTGTGACAGCGACATCGCATGAAGGAGGGATACTCTGAACAAGACGACGACGACGACGACCACGACGCTACTCGATAAACATTCATATATATTGTAGGTAGGTAGGTGTAGATGCCTACCTACATGTTCTAGTGCTGCTGTTGATGACCTTACTGTTGATGATGAGCTCGTAGTGGGAATCCAAAACCGTTTACATCAACTCAAGGGAGACAGTTTTCGGTGCTGGCCAATTGGCCCCAGTCGGATGTGACCTGGCCGGCCCGAATGGATACGCCCCCCCGAAAATATTCTCGATTCTTTCCATGCCGAGCGATGGCAATTCAAAGCCATTCACCCACAAATTTTGTACGATATCTTGTAAATCAAACACAAAAATCTAGTTAAAAATTGCACTGAAACTTTTTCCTTGAAGCAATATTCGATTGGTTTGAACAATCAATGTATTTTTGATGACTTAAATCCTAAAATTTTGATGAAAAATTTTTTTTGTCAATTCTTTATTTCAAACGCCCTATACCTTTAGGTTTTAAGGAGCCAAACTCATTTTGTTTGATTACAATTTTGTGCTTATATCTAGTTCATATACATGCATAAAGTATAGTTAATCTTTAATCTGGACGCACTGTATATTATACCATAGCACTCCTATTGGTCGGATCTGGAATGTTTTGACAGTACTTTGTTTTGGACTGATTCCTCTATAAGTGCTGAAAATTACAATTCGTTTTATTTCAAAAAAATTACACGTGATGGAAGCCGCGAAACGAAAATTAATTTTGGACACCCACGTCAAAAACCTGACATGGTCAGGTTCAAAAATCGCTAAATCGTTGGAAACGGTCAAATCGACCGTGTACAGCGTTCTCAAACGTTTCCGTGAGATGCATACTATTGTTCGGCAGGTTCATACTGAGCGTCATAAATAGTGAAACTTAGGATCGGAAACAGCATTTCAAGGTGTTGAGCAATGTTCGGAAAATCGGTCAAGAAAAGCAATCAGGATTGGTTTCTAGCTAGAATACTGATATCTCGGAATGCTGTGATACGCACGTGGTGAAAGTACCCATTGAATATATGTCGAAAATCAACACTAACTTGATACGAAAAAATATACCATGCCCCATCGGAGGCTACCGTTGTTATTTGTCACGTGGCTAATCGACGGTGATCGACATATTTGATGATACATTTTGAAGGTCGCTCCCTCAATCATTCCCGAACGTCTATCCTCGCATCATTGTTGATAATGTTCGTTATTGATAGACGATCATGAATGTTTCAGAAGGAAGAATCCGAAAAAAATACTAGGACCACATGTTTAAAAAAGCCGTACCACAAGCTGGACAGTTCATTGCGGTTACCTAGTCATGATTTTGTCCTTCTACGCAAAGCGAGAAATCATCTGATAGCCTACATAGATCGCTCAAAACTGATAGGGTAAATGTACCCGACCTTGGCACCTAAGGCATGGTTTACCCTTTTTTTTTCGACATTCCTACCTTCCTGTTGAGTGCACCATAGAACATCCTTTGAAGAATTTACTTGCTAACATGCTTAGAGTTCAACAAAAATATGTTTTCTCTATGGAACTTTCATTAATGTGAGTAAAATGCATGTAAAGTTCTCACTGCGGTGCTCCAATTACTTGGCCGCCGTACCAATTGTTTTCCGTTTCGATGATCCGATTCTTGGCCACCAGCAAAGTGCAATAGATCTTTACCAACAATGCTCAATTGACAGTTAACAGAATCGTTGGCTATTCTGAATATAAGGCCACTGACAGAATGACGTCAGCTGAGCGTAAAGTTCTATGCGACGATGGAACACCGGGCGCCACTCATACAACAAAAAGGCTTTTGAAAACATTGATGAAATTTGGTGGAAAGGGAAGCACAAACTAAGCTTTCATTTCTAAAAGTCGGAAGTCCAGAAATTCCGCAATGCGATTGCGACACATAGGGTTATTTTCACTACCGAACAACTGTCTTCATATTGTGGAGTTTGGCTTCATAAAGTAAGAAATTGAAAAATTCCTTGAATGGTATTTAAAATTTTGCCTTTTTGAATTTGTTAGCTGAGATTATGAGCTTCTAGCAAGAGCCATCTCGAATGCCCGAATGCCCGGGGTGTTGCGCAGTGGTTTGACACGCCAAATAGATCATAGAATGTAAACCTTGCTAAAACAGTTTTTTTAATTCGACTCACATAAAATATTTTAAGCAATAATTGGAAAGCAAACGATATTCTCCTGAACTTCCAACTTCTGTTTCCATGAAAAAAATTAGAACAAAATTCCAAAAAATAAAATCTGAGTAGGTATATGCAATAGAGCAATAGAAAACGATTCCAAAACTCAATTAATTATGTATTCTATATACTAAAGTCATAAATTGCCATCGATCTAACAGTTTTCAGCTAAGAAGAACATCTTAAGTCTTGTGAGATGCTTAACTTAACTTAGTTTTTTTTTCAATATTTCGAACCACTGTGTTGTTTTGCTCGGCAGACTGCAATACAAATGCTGTTCGCACGCATACCAATGTGCCTTCGATTCATGGTTCCCAAATAGCGATTTTTGCATTTAAAATGCTTGGATCTGACTTTTAGATAGTCGAATAACTTATGTTCTCCAACTTATTGCGAAGCTTAAGTTGATAGCAACGGTCTTATCATACAACCCAATTAGTATGAAAACATTTGTGCTTAGTTTTAAATGAAGTTTTAGGAAAAACATCAGCCCAAAAATACTTCTTTAATGAACATGTATTTTTTCCAGCTTCCAACACTGGTGGTGTATTTCGATTGAAGTTGCATGCCAAGAAAAGGAACCAAATTAATTTTAAATTTTTGTTCAAAACCTAAATAAATATTCACTCTTTAGTCTTTCTAGTATTTTTTGATTTTTTGCCGAGTTTAACTGTAAGCATAAGTATTTATTGCAAATTTTTCAAATGAATGTCCGCTTTTGAAAGCGCATGTGAATTTAACAGTTGCACTAGAAAGGTGAGTTCATCTGATTTTCATATGGTGATTTCCAACATAATTTCCTCGGATGCAGATCGAAAAAAATAACTTCTTTATTAAAGTACAAACAATCAAAAAATTCGGTATGCACAGATTTGAAACAAATTATTCTCTTCGCATTGAAAATATATTCAAAATTTTTAAGCTCAATTTGGACCTGAAAAACATGAAAAGACATGTTGGCATGCCAAGAAAAGGACCATGCCAAAATAGGGCTCACTTACCCTACATATCAGTCATGATCCTAAAAGTTCAAAGTCGTCAAGGAAGGAAATCAGCATCGAGACGTTCGTTACTGATAGTCTGCGTCCTTCTTTACCACATCATGTATCGCAAAAGTGTTCCAAATACAGAAGCGTCGTTGTCATACATGATTGTTTGTACGATTTGGTTGCAGAAGGAAAATTTGACTGCTTTGATTTTTTGGCTCTGAATGTATTCAAGCATGGCTCAGTGAAAATGATTGATTTTCGGAACATTGGTGTTGAGAACGATCAAGGCAAACCCTGGGTAGTCGGACTATGACAACGCCAAGATTCGTTTGCGCGAAGAAATACAATCTTATCGGGCCAGTAAGCTACCAAACCAGCACAGGTATACAGCAAGGTTCTAACGAAGTACGACGGGTGCATCCAAACGTAGGTATAGATGGATTTTAGGCAGCTTCCAGGGCAAAAATTTTCTAAAGCCACTGGCCGAGTTGATGTCCCCGGCAAGTTTAAATTCTTTTTGGCGATAAGTTTGCAAGAAAGTATTTGATCTGGAAAGGTATTTGCAGTTGTGGACGAAAACCCCTAGTTTTTGTGACCAGCAAGACCGTGGACTCCAAAATGTTCAAGAAGGAGTGCCTGAGAAAACGTATTCTCCCGTACATACGATCTCACAAAGGACCAGTAAAGTTTGGTCAGATTTGGCAAACTGTCACTACAGCAAAAAGGTACTACAGTTGTATCGGGACAACGGGGTGGATTTCATCGAAAAGGACATCAACCCACCCAACTGCCCTAAATTCCGCCCTATCGAAAAATATCAAGCAGAAGATGAAGAAGGACGTTAGGACGACTCGGGATGCAACAGAGATGAAGAGATGGTGAGGTCAGCGAACAGGGTGTCCAAACTATAATGAGTGGTACTCGACAAAATGTTCGAAATTTCATCAAAACAAACATCGGAATAATTTTTTTGTTGTTTTTCCTTTAAAGTACAATAAAAGACCTTCATTTTGAGTACAAAACATTTTAATTTCGTTTTCATAGCTTCGGGATAGATCCGTTTTATGATGATCCATGCTTTAATCAGAACCGTATTAGATTGCATAGAAAATTATTTTTTGCACAGATTGCAAAATATTCCGAACCTTTTAGATGTCAGAACAGCGGCTATTAAGCCTACACAAAATATACTACTTTATAAAAAAGAGTAAAAAAAGACCAACTCTTAGATCGAACGGACGGAACACACAAGCCAACGCACATAGCAACGATTTCCGCGCTTCTCAGCTTCGAGAAAAAAAAAACAGACATCGACTCAGGCAGTATAGAGCCATGCTTCAGCTCTTCTCGATTTCAGCCAGCCAGTTTGCGCGCCACTTCTCGAAATATTAAAGCCGGAAAGTACATCCGGTCATGCGCGCATTAATGGCGTAAACTTATGCGTCGTCGACTCGTATGGAGCGGAGCGAGAAAAACATTCGACTCAGCTCAGCACAACAACGCAATATAAAACCAACCGACGAACCTGTGTGTTGTGTAGGTAGGTATCTGCTTCTTCTATTCCATATAGAGCGCTATAGATATCTCTGGGCAACCAACCTACCTTCCAAACCGAACCAAGAGCTAACCTACCTACATGCGCATATTCGAAAAGCGATCGACTTCTCAGCGTAAATTGAGGCGATGTTTTTTTTTTTACTCGCTTCCTTCAGAGTGTGGCTTTTGACAGGAAAACAGACGAGTCTTCGAAAAAAAACCTAAAGAAAAAAAAACTCCGGCGGAATCCCGGAGGAAATGGGGTACACACACGCATGCATATACATAAGATTTTGTATTTTGCATAACGATGTTTTCTTCCTTTGAAAATTTTGTCGCTTTCCTTCGGTTGGGCAGGGTTGGCTTTGGGAGTGCTTGATCTCGGGGCGATGGTTTGCTGTTTTTATTTAAAGCGTAGGTATCTTCTTAAACCAAATGCCGGAACATGTAGGGAGGCCTTCAGGAATAACTTGAGGCATCTGTCATAACTGCTCTATTAGAAAAAAAAATCGAGAAAGGTATTTACAGCATAGGCTTCTACATGCCGTATTTGCCGTGATGTGCTTCTCGGATTATTCTGGAGTATACGTTTTTCCGATATCCTTGTGACTCGAGGTTCATACTTCTGCCAAACGAAATTCTGTCACTCGGAAGATTACCTACGAAGACATCATCCTACAGCGCTCAATCGCTTTTCCTTGTTGACCCTGTTATCAGCACAGCATTCTAACAGACTGTGTTTAAACTCCAAGCACTGGTAACACCTAACTGACTGCAAGGTGTTACCAGTATCTGAGTATAATCGATCTTAAGCTGCGCTTTCTATCAGATTGGTTAGCACCACTTGTATTCGGCTGTTGTGTAGACTGACTTTAAGCCGAATGAGGGCTTCATCATTCGAATTAGGAAACTAAAGGGTGATACGGTCAAAATTGGGTCAAGGGAAAACGCGTGTAAATCGATGAAATCGTTTATTTAAAAAATCAAATTAAATTTCCTTTTCAAGTTTAATTAGCATAAAAATCAGGAAAATATTCAGTTAGGCTTCCGCTTTTCCAAATCCGAATTGCCGGGCCTTACGCTTTACCCCTGCCATCAGATTTTGTACAGCCACCTTGTCCACCTTCTTCGCCGCAGAAAGCCAGTTTGCCTTGAACTGCTGCTCCTCCTTAGCAGTTTTTTTGGTCTTCTTTAGGTTCCGCTTGACAATAGCCCAGTATTTTTCAGTTGGGCGGAGCTCTGGCGTGTTGGGAGGGTTCTTGTCCTTGGGAACCACCTGCACTTTTTTGGCGGCGTACCACGCCATGGCCTTTTTACCGTAATGGCAAGATGCCAAATCCGACCAAAACAGTACGGAACAACCGTGTTTCTTCAGGAAAGGCAGCAGACGTTTATTCAAACACTCTTTCACGTAAATTTCTTGGTTGACAGTCCCGGAAGCTATGAAAATGCTGCTTTTCAAGCCACAGGTACAGATGGCTTGCCAAACCAGATATTTCTTCGCGACTTTTGACAGTTTCATGTGCTTGGAAATATTTGCTACCTTTCCCCTTCCTTTTGCCGTATAAAACTCCTGTCCCGGAAGCTGTTTGTAGTCTGCTTTGACGTAGGTTTCGTCATCCATTACCACGCAGTCAAACTTTAGCATCGTCGTGTACAGCCTACAGGATCGTGCTTTGGCCGTCGTATTTTGTTTATCATTGCGATTTGGAGTCACTAGCTTCTTGTAAGTCGATAGTCCGGCTCGTTTTTTGGCTCGATGCACGGTTGTAGACGATACACCCAGCTTATTTGCGGCATCTCGGAGAGAAAGGTTAGGGTTTCGCTTGAAACTACCGGCAACTCTCATTGTCGTCTCAGCGGCTTTCGGTTTTCGATTTCCCCCCGATCCAGACTTCATGGCTGTCGACAAATGTTCCCCAAACACTTTAATTACATTTGTAATGGTTGATTTGGCAACTTTTAGCGGTTTTGGCAGCTTTGCGTGCGAGTAGCTCAGATTTTCGCGATGCGCGAGCAAAATTTTTGATACGCTGCTCTTTTCCTTGGATAGCATTTTGACAACTGAAGAGTGATTATCAACAGGCAACATTCTACACACACATACACACACACACACACACACACACACACACACACACACACACACACACACACACACACACACACACACACACACACACACACACACACACACACACACACACACACACACACACACACACACACACACACACACACACACACACACACACACACACACACACACACACACACACCTTCAAAATAAGGGGTGTTCAGGTTTTTAAATGCAAAATTGAAAGAAATACGTCAAGTTGATCGACCTAATTTTGACCGTATCACCCTTTATGATCGCTTTTTTAACGTGGTTTTTAAAGCCGATTCCTGCAATTTTTGTTGATTGATGTGAAATCGACGGTAGACTGTTGGATAGCATTCAAGCTCCCCTGAGGTCGTTGAAGGACTCGGGATGAATCATCTCAACGGATGAAAATCCCTGAAAAAAAAGTCGTTGAAGGACACTTTATGTTAAAAGGATTTTTTCCGCAAAACCGTCCAACTTAACTCTTCCTAGTGTCAGGAGCTCGTCGTAGGTTATGTTCCAAAGAACAATAAATAATAGATGTTATATACATTCAAAAGTACTACTGCACAAAACCAGTCCGCTTTTTTTCGAGCATATGATTATCAGCCGTCTTGATGGTAGTTCCGTTGGGTTCCGATTTTACCGGAAGCTGAAGCGAGTTCACCTTTGACCACGATATGCCTCTAAATAAGCTACCTGCAACCTTCCTCAAATAATATTTAGACAGATCAGCTGGTATACAGTGATCTTGTTGATCAATCTATCTTAAACTTTCACGCCATAAACTTAAAACACGTTAGAAAGCTTTTTCTATACTTACTCAAATCAACGTGCATACAATAACCTTAAGGTTGCATCTCACGCACAACTCCACTCATTAGGTTATGTACAAAATCTAGCTACAGTTTATTCTGTGTGAATACCCAATTTTCTGTTCATATCTTTCTCGGTTTTGACCAATTTAGAATGGTCTGTAGTTCCTTCTTCATATGAGTCCAGTATTTTTGGATGGGTGTTAGCTCCGGTATGGAGTTCGGTAAGAAAGTGACCATTTGAGATTCGTACCACTCAAAACTTTTTTTTTTGTAGAACCTTCGTGCTACAGAGAAAGCTGACGCTTTTGAGACACTTTTAGAAGAAAGATCTCCCCATTTACCAGTACAGGTAGTAACCACATCCGCGGAGTATTTGCACAGAAGCCCTGAAAGCCGACGAAAGGTCGACTGGACGTACCTAATTCAGTTCACTTTTCCACTTATAATCTTTTTTGTTGTTGATACAGATATAGGCGCAGGTTTTGACTTAATTGT
Organism: Uranotaenia lowii; assembly: GCF_029784155.1. Classification (NCBI taxonomy): domain Eukaryota; kingdom Metazoa; phylum Arthropoda; class Insecta; order Diptera; family Culicidae; genus Uranotaenia; species Uranotaenia lowii. The sequence continues at coordinate 109,041,812 of NC_073693.1, forward strand.
ACAGATTAACAACAAGGCAAGCTGGCTCAACTTTCTAGAGAAGCTAGCCACATCAAGCTTGAAATTCTGGGACTGAGCGAAGTCCGTTGGCCTAACACTGGAGAACACAAGACACATTTCGGGCAAGTCCAGCTTTACTCTGGCATACGAAGAGAACACGCTACTCGGAAACGAGGAGTTGGTTTCCTGTGAAGCCCGCAGGCCCATGGTCCAGTGTTATGTGCCAACTTGCGTTGCCGACATGCAGGAGAAAGAGCAGTTTTACAGTTAACTGAACAGCGTGTTGAGAAAATTCCGAAGGGTAACATTCAAATCCACTTTAGCCAACGCAAAAATTGACTACAAAAAACACCAACACGGTGATCGGTCGATCGCCTTTCTCCCATAGACCAGCACATAAGGTCACTTGGTTATCCCGAGAAGGCCGAACAAAAAATCAAAATGATCACATCTGCATCAGCCGAAAATGGAGAAGGAGCCTTCTTGACGTCCGCAACAAAGCGCAGACTTTGCATCTGACCATCACTTCTTCCTTAACGACGTCCGCAGCTTGAAAATCCAGAGGTGAAAAGGGCATACGTTGAACAGCTTGAATCCCGAGGCTCGGAACTGCCGACAGACGGGAACAGTGGTGTGGAATCAAGAATGCCTTTATCACGACAAGCCATGGTACTCTCGGTAAAGTTTGTGAAAGAAGAAGTGAATGGATGTGGGATGAAACTTGGAAGATGGTCGATGATCGGAGAAAGGCAAAAGTCGGAATTGAGCAGGCATGTACCGGGTCAGCCAAAACCGCCGCCCGCTTACGAGGAGCTAGAGACTTGTAGACGAAACAAGAGGTCCAATAGAACCCTTTGCTCGAAGCGCCAACAGTAAGTTGCATTAATGGCGTCAACTCGGAAGCGCCCTCGCTGCCTGAAATAAATGCCATTAAATCCAACAAAACACCTGGGATCGATTGCATCCCTGCTGAAATGCTGAAAGCCGACCCGGCCTTGTCAGCACAAATGTTGCACCATCTTTTCGCTGACATCTGGGATACTGCAAAATTCCCGGCCAACTGGATGCAATGTATTTTCGTAAAGGTCCCGAAGAAAGGAGACCTGACAGAGTGCGGTAGCTGGTGTGGAATAACTTTAATCTGTAAAATTCTCAAAGTACTCTGCAAAGTGATCCTGAACAAGATCCAGGAGAAAATTTATGCTACCCTCTGACGGCAACAAGCTGGATTCCGATCCGGACGATCATGTGTGGACCACATCACAACGCTACGAATAATGCTGGGTAAATCAACGAACTCCAGGACTCTCTTCTGCTGGTGTCCGTTGACTGAACCGCGAAAACATCTGGACTACTCTTAGACGACGAGGAGTTCAGAACAGTACGAAACATGCAAGATCCTGCACGCTGGTACTTTGTCTGATCCAATTCCGGTAAGTGCTGGAGAGAGACAAGGATGTATTTTATCATCGCTGCTCTTTCGCATCGGAATGGATTAGATCTTGACTGGATCGATCGACTGTACACCAAACCGAGGATTGGAATCCTTCGACAATGGAGCAACTGAACGACCTGGATCTGGCAGATGATATTGTTTTCCTCGCCCAAACAACAACGGTTGAGCAGAGCAAACTCGACAACCTCATCGAAAGCTCCAAGGCAGAAGTGTTTCCAGGATCTATTTAAATCTGGCGGTCACGCCAGATTTCTTCACGAACGAACGTCCGAATCTTCAACTCAACGTCACATCCGTATTGCTGTACGGGTGTGAAACTTGGTGCACATATGCGATGACGACGCGAATAGTGCAAGTATTTGTGAATCGCTGCCTGCGGAGTATCATCCGTGCTTGGTGGCCTGACAACTGGATCTCAAATGAGGAACTACTATCACGACAGTTGACCAAGTCCTTTACCGATATGTCCTTTGTTAGAGGTCCAATATGTCCGGTTCAGTGATCGTCTTCGAGGACCCCTCATCAAACATTGTGTGACTCTGGAAACCTTTGTGTCACTGATATCTACAAATCCTTGTGTTGTTAGTTCTTTGATTGCCAAGTAATTATAACAATCATTACTAAATTGGGATCTCTCTTTTGTTGGATTCGATTTCTTACAATCATTCTAGCTAAATTTCAAAACACAAAGTTCGACCCTGGCCGCTGCAATCCAATATGCTATGCGTATATTTTTTATTCGTCATTTGTATCATCGTCGTGACTCTCTTTGAACACAAAATTTATATTTCTTGAAAGGATGGGGGAGAAATCAGAATCGAACCTACAGCAACCGGTCGTTCGTATGGTCGGAAGGCTGGGGTTGACTTGTTGGCTTGTTTTTTTCTGAAGTTTTTGGAAAACTCGGCCCAATGCTGCTGAGCTGAGCAGTTTGAAGTGTGCTCGGCGCGGCGGCGACAGAGAAAGAAGGAGAAACAGTCAGACAGAGAGAGAAAGAGAGAGCACGCGAGCTAAGCAAATCATCATCGGCTGATCGACGGCGGGTGTATGATGTGTATGGCACGCGGGATGTGCGTGTGCGGTGCGTCCGGTCCTTGCGGCGGCTGAGGCCGGGCGGTGTGACGCGAGATACCGGACGGACAAACACACTCGGTGCGGAACGCGCGCGCGATTCATTCAGTTTCATTCATCATTTTTACTAGGAGGCGATCGGCATACTTTAAGCCTATCGGCGGCAGTCTTACGGACGTAGGTACATATAGGTATAGCAATGGGTGTCGTGCCACAACTGCCAAGCAGCTTCCTCAGATGTACGCGTTTGCCAATCGTGATCTCATGTCCCCACATAGATGGCGACGGCATGTAGAAATATTATTGAAAATAATGATTTATTAAGTTTAACATTATAAATCTAAGAAAGAAAAAAAAGTTCTAAATATCCGCATTTTCTTTGGAGCATGAATTTCAAGTCAAATTTTCATGAATGCTTTTGAAACTCTCGAATGGAGAACTTTTAAGTGCCTTCCACGTTCTTGTATTTAAACTTAACCCCGAAACTAGTAGACCGATTTGGGTGAAACATGGCAGGTGCGGGGTTTTCAGGACCGGAAAATGTTCCTATGATAGTGTTGAACTTACGGTTTTCGGGAGAAGAATTCCGGCAGCAGATGATTCTGCTGCAACGTCGATGAACCAAAACAGTTTGTTTTTGTTCTGTTTGTTTTGGTCAATTCGTCTATTGAGAACAATAGCAATTGATCATTGATGATTGCTTATGACAGGTGGTGATGATGTACACGGTACAAATGTTTACATCATCACACTGTGGACCAATATAACTCAAACTGTGGTTAGCAGTTACACTGCAGTGTTGGCAGGCAGAAATGAGTAGAAGTATCAAAGTACTCATTGAGAAATGAGTACTTTCCCGGTTAGGGAATATGAGAAGTGGAAAGTGACAAATAGCTATCGCTAATGTAATGAGTACTATTATAGTGACTAGACGAACGAAACTGAATAAAGACTAACTTTATTCCACCACTGAAACCTGCGTTTTTCAACAGGTTATGGGCCCAGATACATCTGGATACGGAAATTACTAGTTAGTTCGAGAGGGGTACTCTCAAGTATCAATACTTGCGGTTAGCAAGTTCATCAGCGACCAGGGCAGAAGGACCAGCCAGGTCGAGAGGCCAGCCATCAGCCAGAGGACCACCGAAGAGGGCCAGCCAGCTGATGGAGAACCAGCCAGCGCCGAGACGAGCCAACCTAGGGTCTTCGAGCCAGCGGAGATGGACCAGCCAGGGCAGAGGCCAGGCAGCCAAAAGTCCACGGCCAGCCAGGAGGTGTCGCCAGAGCCCGGGGAGGTTCGCGGATTGAGAGGGTTACTCTCGATGCCGTCACGAGCCACGCTGCGGTTAGCATGCGTGAGCTCACGTCCGACGGCCGGGAGGATTCCCTGGATCCGCAACCGGGCAGCGCGATGGTCAGGAGGTCCACCCCGGATTAATAGGGTGGTGCTGATAGCCGAGAGGGTTACTCTCGTGCTTTGGTTGTGCGCTATGGACAGCAGTTATGAGCTGATCCATGCGCAGAGGACCATCAGCGCAGAGCACCGTCAGCACAGAGGCCACGAGATGCTCCAGGTTAGCCAGAAGGTGTCACTGGAGTTCGAGGCCGGGAAGTCGGGTTCCGAGAGGGTTACTCTCGATGCCGACACGAGCAGCGCTGCGGTTAGCAGCATGGTTTTATTTCCGACGGCTGGGAGGAAGACTCTCGGGATCTGTAACCAGGATTGGTCAGGTCCGAATGCTCCAGATGGAGGATTAGCCCGTATCGGAGATTGCAAGAAGCTGTTTGCCGAGAGGGTTTCTCTCGTGATGTGGAGCTACGCTACGATCAGTACGCGTGAGCTTATCCAAGTCTACAGTATGGTTTTTCTGTGGCTTTGGAGATGTTTTGGGCGACGGTTAGTTGTCAGCAACTTCAGCAACGCATCAGAGCCAGATCGGGCTCATGCTGCTGAACGTTGCTCTCCGGCTTTTTGGAGCGCTCGAAGCATTGAAGCAGCAGGACGAAAGTCTATGAAGCTGCAATTCGAGAAGATCGTTCTCATGCTTTCAAGCTGCGCTGTGGTTAGCATGCGCGAGCTTGTCTTCGATATTTGGAAGTTGTTCCGTGTGCTGCGGAGGAGGTGGTTCAGGCGACGGTTAGTTGCCAGCGATTTCAACCACTTCTTGATTTTTGCGGCATTTAGGACGAGTGTTGCCGATCGAAGTCAGGCTTATTCTCGGAGCCACCGAGAGAGGGCTTTGTTAGCTACAAGAGGATGCTTTTCTAGGGTTACCAGAACACAACACTCTAGATATGTTGTACGGTCGCACGCTGAGGTTATCAGCCACCAGAGTCAACGCAAGATTCGCGATTCTGGTGCCCGTCAGCGTAGGGTGCGAAACGAGAGCGACTTCAAAGGTAGCAATGACGAAGATGACGATGATGATCAAGATTCCGTCATTCCCAAGCCGGCCCAGAGACGCAATCAGCGAACTGGAGAAGCTAATCAACGCTACGTGGCTAACGTAGCCGCTGATGATGAGGAAGAGCAACTTCGAATCGTCAGCAAGCTCAAGGGCCAAAGGGACTGTTTTTCCGGAAGACCATCGCAGCCATGAAAGAGAAGGAGATTTGGGCTGAACGAAGTGAGGTTATCACTGAGCGAGCAGCTGTTCAACGATTTGATCGATTGTTTGCCGTTTTTCGATGATAGCGGAGATTTGGGAAGCGGTTAGCTTATCCCCGGTTACAGGAAACCCATCATGTCTCTGACACGAATTTTCGACGGACGCAATTTAACAATAGTGAGGTTATCACCGAGCAGCCGTTCAACGATTTGATCGGTTGATTGCAGTCATCAGAAAATCAGTGCTGCGGTTAGCGCACTTAGCAAATACCAGGCCAGCCCGAAGGATAGGCATTGGTTAGGCCTGAAGCGTATTCTGCGATACCTTCGAGGTACGACCGATACGGCGTTGGTATTCCGCAGAAACGCGAAATCGGAACCACTCATCGGATATGCTGATGCAGATTTTGCCAACGACTCCGATGATCGAAGATCTGTATCAGGCTACGCTTACATGATCTTCGGAAATCTTATTTCGTGGTCAACGAAACGTCAGCAGACGGTCAGTCTGTCGTCGATCGAAGCTGAGATAGGAGCCCTTTGCCATGCGGTCAAGGAAGGTTTGTGGTTAACAAACTTCCTTGGTGAATTGGGTGTGGTTAGCACTCCTTTCACGTTAATGGAAGACAACATCCCTTGCATCCAGTATCTGGAAGAGACGCGGACTCATCAGCGGATGAAGCATCTGGACGTGAAGTATGCATTCATCAGGGAGATCGTAAGAAGCGGTCAGCTTTCTTTGTGGCACATCTTTACTGAGGATCAGCCAGCTGATGCGTTCACGAAGGCGTTACCAAGGGCGAGGCACGCGAAGCTTTTCAGCATTCTCAATTAACGAATTGAGGGGAGGTGTTGAACTTACGGTTTTCGGGAGAAGAATTCCGGCAGCAGATGATTCTGCTGCAACGTCGATGAACCAAAACAGTTTGTTTTTGTTCTGTTTGTTTTGGTCAATTCGTCTATTGAGAACAATAGCAATTGATCATTGATGATTGCTTATGACAGGTGGTGATGATGTACACGGTACAAATGTTTACATCATCACACTGTGGACCAATATAACTCAAACTGTGGTTAGCAGTTACACTGCAGTGTTGGCAGGCAGAAATGAGTAGAAGTATCAAAGTACTCATTGAGAAATGAGTACTTTCCCGGTTAGGGAATATGAGAAGTGGAAAGTGACAAATAGCTATCGCTAATGTAATGAGTACTATTATAGTGACTAGACGAACGAAACTAACTAAACGAAACTAACGAAAAGACTAACTCTATTCCACCACTGAAACCTGCGTTTTTCAACAGATAGTTTGAAATCCGTCTCTCAGTCCGGTGGGGCAAAAAGGAAAGTAAAAATGACCCCATAAATTTTTTTGCATAATTCTAGAACTAATCAAGCAAATGGAACCAAATTTGACATGTAAAAATATTTGGGTTGTGATGAAATCCACAAATGATCGTCCGGGTCGGAATCCAGTTTGTTGCCGTCGGACAGCTGCGTCAATTTCCTCCTGGATCCTGTTCACTTTGAAGAGTACTTTGAGGGTCGTACATATCAACGTTATGCCACGCCAGTTACAACACTCTGTCAGGTCTTCTTTCTTCTGGACTTTTACAAGAATATCCTGCATCTAGTCGGCCGGGAATGTTGCAGTATCCCAGATGTCAGCGAAAGACGGCGTCACATTTGTGCTGACAAGACAGGTCGATCGGTTTTCAACATTTCAGCAGGGATGCAATCGATCCTAGGCGCTTTATTGGATTTCGTGTCTTTGATTGCCGCTTCTATTTCAGCCAGCGAGGGCGCTTCCTAGTTGACGCTATTAATGCGATTTACTGTTGGCGCTTCGAGCTGCGGGTTCTGTTGGCCATCGCTATTCGTGACTTGGAAGAGTTGTTCAAAATGCTCAGATCAACTTTTGGGCTTATCTGTTCAATCTGTCAACAACTGACCTGCTCGATCTTTCAGCGGCATTCTTGCATTCGTCCTTGCACCACTAAGGCGGCTAGAAATGTCATATAGTAATCGGCTATCTCCAATGGCGGCGGGTCTTTCTTCCTCTTTGGCTAGGGAGTTTGTCCAGGCTGGCTCTCTTGTCTCGTCTAAAGGGTGATACGGTCAAAATTTGGTCAAGGGAAAACGCGTGTAAATCGGTAAAATCGTTTATTTAAAAAAATCAAATTAAATTTCTTTTTCAAGTTTAATTAGTATAAAATTCAGGAAAAATATTCAGTTAGGCTTCCGCTTTTCCAAATCCGAATTGCCGGGCCTTACGCTTAACCCCTGCCATCAGATATTGTACAGCCACCTTGCCCACCTTCTTCGCCGCAGAAAGCCAGTTTGCCTTGTACTGCTGCTCGTCCTTAGCAGTTTTTTGGTCTTCTGTAGGTTCCGCTTGACAATAGCCCAGTATTTCTCAATTGGGCGGAGCTCTGGCGTGTTGGGAGGGTTCTTGTCCTTGGGAACCACTTGCACGTAATGGCAAGATGCCAAATCCGGCCAAAACAGTACGGAACAACCGTGTTTCTTCAGGAAAGGCAGCAGACGTTTATTCAAACACTCTTTCACGTAAATTTCTTGATTGACAGTCCCAGAAGCTATGAAAATGATGCTTTTCAAGCCACAGGTACAGATGGCTTGCCAAACCAGATATTTATTCGTAAACTTTGACAGTTTCATGTGCTTGAAAATATCTGCTACCTTTCCCCTTCCTGTTGCCGTATAAAACTCCTGTCCCGGAAGCTGCTTGTAGTCGGCTTTGACGAAGGTTTCGTCGTCCATTACTACGCAGTCAAACTTCGTCAGCATCGTCGTGTACAGCCAACGGGATCGCGCTTTGGCCGTCGTATTTTGTTTATCATCGCGATTTGGAGTCACTACCTTTTTGTAAGTCGATAGTCCGGCTCGTTTTTTGGCTCGATGCATGGTTGTAGACGATACACTCAGCTTATTTGCGGCATCTCGGAGAGAGAGGTTAGGCTTGAAACCAGTGTTCCGAATATCACTCAATTCTCATGAGAGACACTGAAACGTTTTCAACAGCGAAAGCAAAACCTAAATTGTCAGTTGGTTTATCACCCAGTGGGGCAAAGATTGTGATCGACAGCGCTGCTCCGAGAATCAAAGAAATAAAATTTGAAAGATAGACGTTTCTTCTCCAGTTGGAATTCTCAACTGAGTGAGGAGCTACCTGATTTTCAGTTTCTGTTTTCAGTCAATAACTTTTCTTGCTCAATCACTCACTCACTCACTCGTTTACTGATCGATGATCGAATGCTGTCTGCCTGATACATCTTGCTTTGTTGTTGCTGTTGTTGGGGAGGATTAAAATAGTCATTCAAACACGCAGGCAGTACGTATGAACATATGTTTCTGCCGCTTTGCCAGAAAGTACGCAGGCAGTATGAACCGATGCAAGGCCGCATTGATTGAGTTTGAGTGAGTGAGTGAGTGGATTTTCGAATTGGATCTTGTATCAGTCAGTGTCTCAATCACTTCTGATACACCAGGTAGTGAGCTTGAGAGATCGACTAAGATGCGAGTCCGCTCTCGCATTTGAATCTTGTTTACATTGACTTCGCATTGTCGCTCTGCCGATTCTCTAGGGAACAACAGGCAGCAGCAATCGGTTTTGAATGTTTCCAACTAGAAACCTATCATGAGCGTTTCTTCCGAGTGATTTTCGGAAGACTGCTTGAAACTATCGGCAACTCTCTTTGTCGTCTCAGCGGCTTCCGGTTTTCGATTTCCCCCCGATCCAGACTTCCTGGCTGTCGACAAACGTTCCCCAAACACTTTAATTACATTTGTAACGGTTGATTTGGCAACTTTTAGCGATTTTGTCAGCTTTGCGTGCGAGTAGCTCGGATTTTCGCGATGCGCGAGCAAAATTTTGATACGTTGCTCTTCTTCCTTGGACGGCATTTTGACAACTGAAGAGTGAATTCCAAAATCAAAATAGGAGCAACATTCTACACACACACCTTCAAAATGAGGGGTGTTCAGGTTTTTTAAATGCAAAATTGATAGAAATGCGTCAAGTTGATAGTGACCAAATTTTGACCGTATTACCCTTTATGTGAAAAATTACGTCACAAAGAGTCCAAATCACACAGTATGTTAAATTTAGGAACACCTTCCCTGCTTATGCTTGTGTTTATCCATCGTATCTCATTCGACAATTTATGAGTTGATTTTGTTGATGTGATGCGAATATTTACAAATTCAGTTTGCCAAAGACGCGTTAGTACACCTAAACTTCTTCCACTATGAATGATAAGAAACTAAGGCCAAGCCTCTGACTGATAAAGTTCTGCACAACACTCTTATTCAATCATCGTTCCCAATGCCAGTGACTCAAACAGGAAGGCAACGAGAGAAAACTTGCAAACAGGAAACAAAAAAGTTCTAATATCCTTTTTCCTGCTTAACGCTTATGCAAAACAGGACGGATGTGTTTTACTTTTTGTGCCTCGCAGCTCAGTCAGTCAAATGGCCGGCCAATCTTTTTCCTGTGAGTAGCGGCATTCGGTCGGTCCGGTCCGGCCTGGCTTAGCCCCTGACTCGGGCCGAGATGTGACAATCCCATTCCATCCCATCGCCGAGCATATAGGAGGACCCGACTCCCCAAAGAGCTGAATGAAAAGTGTGGTTGATGATGGCCGCCCGGTTGCTGGTGCGGTTTCTGTGCCTAGTTGCGGTTTTATTTTTATTTTTTATTCAATTTACTCATCCTGTTGGAGAACGCCGTCGTTGGCCGCCCTGCCTCCAATAGATGACAGTCATCGTCGTCGTCGCTTCGTTGACATCCTGTGGGAGCGTTAGTTCGCCAAATGGGCCCTAACTGTGTTTGCCGTTTCCGTTGCGAATTTGTTCGTCGATTGATTTTATTTTCACACACAACGTGGCTGCGCAGCATTTGTGGATCGCAATGTTTAATGTTTCTTTTTCAGCCAAAGAACATTGGAAATTTATGCAATCTTTCTTTAAATTTTAACTTTTGAAACACTAATGGGCTTCCGGTTCAGGGTACAATATAATTTTTTCATACTTCGGTTTTTGTAAATAGCCACATTCACACCCATAAAAAGGTTGCAAAAATATAATGCCTATTTAGCAAATCTCTGTGCTGAAAATGCACTGAAAAGTGTACTATACCAAAGACGAAAGGATTGGAAAAGCACTAATGGCATAAACACTCGAGCTCCGTAGCAAAATGATGCATGGCCACTACATTCCAGTGAAACATGAAAAATATGTTCATGCTATTGGATAACTCATCCCTAAAAAAAATTGTGAGAATCGAACTCACTCCAACATCTCATCTCGGCTTGCCAGCCCGTTATCTTACCCAGTGCACCATCTAGGTCGGTTAGCATACGAAAGTTAATTATCATAGTACACTGAGTCGATTTAGGGTCATTTTAGAATTTCTCAAACCCTGGGGTCTAAAATGCTTCGTTTTGGTTCAAAACTCATCCATGATTTTTTGCAGAATTTTAACGTTTACATAAGTAAATTTGAACTTTAAAGTTTTTATGGGAAAATCGAATATTTCGTATTGAAAAATCAACTTCATTTTTGTTTATTCTGTGGAACCGAGCCTGCTAATGGTTTTTATGCCATTTTAAAAATTATCAAAAGGACCGCCGGTGACTATAATATTTAAATTCGTATTCGTAATATTTATTCGTTTATTTGGAAGGGTGCCGTGCGCTATACCGATTAAGCACCCTTAACAAATAATTGAGAAACAATCGAGATATGGCGGTTTTAAGCTACACGGAAAAAAAATGTGTGGATATTTCGAAGACGTTGTCATGATAATTTTACCATTTCTGCGTTATAGTATTTTCAACCACGGCAAAGTATAACATCCATTTTGTAAAAGTGCGCATGAAACATGATTGCAATTACTATGTACCTGGTAATTTTCGATAACTCTCAATGTTTATTGTCGAAAATACTATGGTCATGATAATTTCATCATCATTTCTATTAAAACAAGCGTCCGCATAGTAATTTAGACATTGTGGCACCAATTCATATAAACAAACGACGTGTGTCGGAAGTGTGAATTTTAATGTTTTAAATAATGTTATAATGCATGCATGAAAATAAACAAACAAAGATTCATAGTAATTTTACTATTTAAATCAAGCTTTTCGCGTATACTAATCTTTATCATAACACATAATAGTTTCACCATGAAACATATCAATTTTACTAGGCACGAAGTAAAACAATGCATCATTTCATTGACAATGTTACTAAAACGCAGTCGAATTTACTTTGCGAGCCAAATTGAGCACATGGTAAAATAGCTATGCGTAAGGTATTTCAAGCAACAAAACATATTTGACTCAAAAATATGGTTGCCTGTTGTTCATTTAAACCATGGATTTAGTAGTTTTACTATGCTTTTTTGTGTGAGTAGGGCTGTCAAATTGACAATCAAGAGTTGACTAGGTCGTTTTTTTTCCGGGGGAAAGCAATAGAGGAAGAATTCTTTGTGTTTGGAATGGTAATGATCAAAATTCCACAATTACTTAACAATTTGCCACAATTCACACATTTTCTCTCTCTCTCTCTCTTTCTCACACTCTCTCTCTCAGCACTGGTTTCTCTCATTTTCATTCAAATTTACTTATTTTCCAGCACAATTTAACCAAAAATAATACATTCAAAGATACCTAGCTCTTGAAATTTTACAAATAAATGCCAACGGACAATCTTTAAACAAACCATAATATGAAAAGGTCAACATTTCTCGATAATTGAAATTTTTCACTTGAACCCCTCGTTCCGGGGGGTTTAAAATGCACTCTAATATGCTTTGGTTCAATTTTGGAATTCATTTGCAAAATGCACTCTGACATTCTTTCATCAATTTTCGAAGGAAAGCTATGCCAATGACTCAATTTAATTGAGAACCTCACTCGTTTTTGTGCATTCAGATTCTCCAATAAAAAAAAAATCTTCAATTAAAACAGATAACTAATTTGTGTTGCATATCTGGTTGAGCCTGATCATTGATTCCAAATTCCACGGAACACTGCTGATGATATTGCGATTAAAGGTTTTGATGACGTGGCCAAGTATTTATTTTGATTCGGATCCTGATCTAATATATAAAGATGAGTTGGACTATACATGTTTGTTGGTTTGTTTGTTTGTTTGTTTGTTTGTTTGTTTGTTTGTTTGTATGCACCTTATACAAATCCACACCGCTTAACCGATCAGCCTGAAATTTGGTACTGATATGTATTTGGACCATGGTAAGGTTTTAGTAATAGTTCTGAGCCCCTCCAACTTAAGAAAAGGGGCCCTCCTATACAACTTTCGTTTTTATTCCCACACACCAAAAGCCATGGAACCCATTTTGTTAACCGATTTTCGTTTCCTTTGGCGGGTTGTTTTCACCATCACCATGGGCTGCACGCTCATATTTTTTTAAACAATAATGACTTTTATTGAACCATTTTATGAGATTTCCGATAGAACTGCAAAAATTGTTGTTTTTCAACCACAGTGTACGGTTAAAATTCAAGCATTTCAGAAGTTCTGAAGAAAAACGTTAAAAACGGTTAAATTTCAACCATATTGCGTAAGAAAAACAGTTGCCATCTTTGGACGCGCCAGTAACCATTGTTTGTTTTTAACTGTTGTGCGTCGAATAGACTGAACATTTAAGTGAATTTGCTCGTATCAGTAGATTAATTCGATTAAATAGCTTGTAAGTATCTGCTAGTTTAAAAAAATGGTAATATTACTTTCCAGCATCCTCAAAATCCTCCGCGTTACTAACAATATTTTTCTCTCAAACAGGACAACCGGTTAACGAAAATTTCTAACATCGGACGGATCACAGGCTGCTTCATATGGATCCGGATCAGGATCTTCCAGTGGAAATCTGTAGCTGCTGAATAAGGTGCTCCGCAGTCACCGCAGACGAGATAGCACGCAGTGCATCATCCGGCAATGGTGGCATAAGAGTTGGAGGAATATAAAATTACTAAGATGGGATTCATAATTGTATCACATCGATAAATTTATTTTGAAATAACGATTATATTTATTAAACTCTAATTGATTCTTGTTGTTCTACCTTCATTCGGATAATTTTTTCCTGATTTTTTCTAATTTTCACTTTTTTACCATGCTTGAAAAATAACCTTAATCCAAGTTCTCCTCGAAATCTCATTTTATGAGTTTTCACTGAAAACTCATAAAACGACTTGATCCACAAAACTGCCATTATGGTTATTTTTCAAACATTAATGGTTCAATGTGGCCGAGCGTGTGGGCATAAGAAACGACCTTCCAGAGCTATGTGGTTTATCTATAGGTGGGGACAAGAACACCCTTGCACGTGTGTGAGAATCAGTTTTTTCAATGTTTTGATTGATACGTCACAAACGTTCATGAGCTTCTCGACGTTGAAGACGCCATTCACCGACGGTATACAATGTTTCATGTAATTTCGAAAATCTCAATCAAAGCACCCTTTTATTTACGCTTTTTCTTCCTGACGGCTAGTACGCGACGCTATTAGTTCAAAATAATAAACAACTTTATTTGCGTCCCAAACATTCCTCCTAGTGAGTTTCTATGGCTACATTTGGACCCCTAATACTTGACTCCGTGATGGCGTCGCGTTACGTCACAATCGTTCATAAACAACTGTATGGATACAACGAACTAACACTAAAGTTTTTGGTTGTCCCCACCTATAGATAAACCACATAGCTTCCAGAGTTCACGTGTACTGGATAGCAAATCAAAGCTTGCTGAGCATTAAAGATTTGAAAGGGAAAATTTTGGCGGGTGTTTTTTGTACCCTCTACTGCTGAAAGCACGTGGTACCAGTACAAGATTTTTGGATGCAAGAATGAGCTAATATTTTGGATTGAAAAATACAACTTACCTTTAAAGTATATATTGACATTTGTATTGTATTGTATTGTAGTGTTTCTCAAAGCGTTGGGGTGCTTTGAGAGTCTACAAAAATATACAAAGAACTGAATAGTGAACAGTGAAATGACTTATTTAGGTAAATGACTATTTGGACTGAGTGCTGAAAAAACTATTGAACAGATTTTCATAAACTCCAGCTTTTAAGTACCAACTATTTTCATATTTTTAGAATCCCTCATAGAGAATGAAAAAACTATAAGATTCAAATTTAAAAGTTGATGGCTTCGATTTCAACGCTTTGATAGCCGTCGGGGATTGTAAACGAGGGATTAGAAAATTGATAAGATAATTGGATCTGAGATTTTTTGTTTGAACTTCATTGGCTAATTTATAATTTTTGAGTTATTATTGGTCATCAATGTGTTCAATTCTACCCTCCAATTTTGAGAAGACTTATTGTAGAACCGTTAAGTGCTGTGATCTCAAACAAATGATATAAAAAAAATTAACATTTATCACTATTCACAATAGTGAATGGGCTGATTGTGTCCATGAATAGAAACATTGAAATAAAACTCAAATAAAACCTTTTTCCTAACATTTTAAAGGTAACTTCGGTTCAGTGATGATCTAAAACTTTCAACATTTAAGAAAAAAGTGTTAAATTAAAAAGCGAAAAAGCAAACATACAATTCAAATCATGAAAAGTAAGTCTTTAACATGGTTTAACAAGATTCGGAAGTCTTTTTAGAAATTTTCAAAGTAAACAAAACTTTAATAAACCATTGTACAGGGAACCATCTTGAAAAGTAAAATGATCTCCAGAAGAGAGTTTTATGAGATAGGGGGTGGGAAAAATAAAGAAAAACAATGTTATCATTTGAAGATTAGAAAAATAAGACGAAATCCATTCAAGCTTCCTAAAAATGGTGGAAGGAAAAAAATCTCATAACTATGAGTTTTTCAATTACATGAAAACAATAAACACAGTGAATTATCTCAATAATAACTTTAAAAAGACTAACAAATGTCTTATAATGATGAATATAAAGCTTCCAAAATTTTAAAAGTCAAACGACTTATTTTTATTTTTATTTTATATGAACCCGAGCAAGGCCGGGTAAAATCAGCTAGTTTATGATATATAACAGATTTTTTCCCAACGTTTTAATTTAATTTAGTTTAATTCATTCAAATGCTGATACATTTTATCTAGTTTTATTAAGATGTTAAAATCAAAATCTTAAATTTGCAAAGCTTTCCAGTTTAAGTTTAAACAGCTAGTAGCCACTTGAAAGCATGTTATAAATATGATAATTTAGAAATTTAAAATTATTTTATATCAGGAAGTGCTAATTCGTTTTTTACCAAATCATCCAAATAACAAAAAAGCAAAAAGTAGTGTTTTCTAATTCTCAAATTACGCTTGTCCACGGAGGGGGAGGAGGGGGTCTAAAATTTCCAAGTGGTATCTGAACAGCCCCCAAGGAGAAAAAAAAGCTTTGAATAGCGGTTGAAGTCACTGATACCGAAAAACCGTGCTAAAGGGTGATACGGTCAAAATTTGGTCGAGGGAAAACGCGTGTAAATCGGTGAAATCGTTTATTAAAAAAAATCAAATTAAATTTCTTTTTCAAGTTTAATTAGTATACAATTCAGGAAAAATATTCAGTTAGGCTTCCGCTTTTCCAAATCCGAATTGCCGGGCCTAACGCTTAACCCCTGCCATCAGATTTTCTACAGTCACCTTGTCCACCTTCTTCGTCGCAGAAAGCCAGTTTGCCTTGAACTGCTGCTCGTCCTTAGCAGTTTTTTGGTCTTCTTTAGGTTCCGCTTGACAATAGCCCAGTATTTCTCAATTGGGCGGAGCTCTGGCGTGTTGGGAGGGTTCTTGTCCTTGGGAACCACCTGCACGTTGTTGGCGGCGTACCACTCCATGGCCTTTTTACCGTAATGGCAAGATGCCAAATCCGGCCAAACAGTACGGAACAACCGTGTTTCTTCAGGATTTCTTCTTTATTCAAACCAGTGTTCCGAAAATCACTCGGAAGAAACGCTCATGATAGGTTTCTAGTTGGAAACATTCAAAGCCGATTGCTGCTGCCTGTTGTTTCCTAGAGATTCGGCAGAGCGACAATGCGAAGTCAATGTAAACGAGATTCAAAAGCGAGAGCGGATTCGCATCTTAGTCGATCTCTCAAGCTCACTACCTGGTGTATCAAAAGTGATTGAGACACTGACTGATACAAAATCCAATTCGAAAATCCACTCACTCACTCACTCAAACTCAATCAATGCGGCCTTGCATCGGTTCATACTGCCTGCGTACTTTCTGGCAAAGCGGCAGATACATATGTTCATACATACTGCCTGCGTGTTTGAATGGCTATTTTGGTCCTCCCCAACAACAGCAACAACAAAGCAAGATGTATCAGGCAGACAGCATTCGATCATCGATCAGTAAACGAGTGAGTGAGTGAGTGATTGAGCAATAAAAGTTATTGACTGAAAGAAGAAACTGAAAATCAGGTAGCTCCTCACTCAGTTGAGAATTCCAACTGGAGAAGAAACGTCTCTCTTTCAAATTTTATTTCTTTGATTCTCGGAGCAGCGCTGTCGAACACAATCTTTGCCCCGTTGGGAGATAAACCAACCGACCATTTAGGTTTTGCTTTCGCTGTTGAAAACGTTTCAGTGTCTCTCATGAGAATTGAGTGATTTTCGGAACACTGATTCAAACACTCTTTCACGTAAATTTCTTGGTTGACAGTCCCGGAAGCTATGAAAATGCTGCTTTTCAAGCCACAGGTACAGATGGCTTGCCAAACCAGATATTTCTTCGCAAACTTTGACAGTTTCATGTGCTTGAAAATATTTGCTACCTTTCCCCTTCCTTTTGCCGTATAAAACACCTGTCCCGGAAGACGCTTGTAGTCGGCTTTGACGTAGGTTTCGTCGTCCATTACCACGCAGTAAAACTTCGTCAGCATCGTCGTGTACAGCCTCCGGGATCGCGCTTTGGTCGTCGTATTTTATTTATCATCGGGATTTGGAGTCACTACCTTCTTGTAAGTCGATAGTCCGGCTCGTTTTTTGGCTCGATGCACGTAGACGATATACCAAGTTTATTTGCGGCCTCTCGGAGATAGAGGTTAGGGTTTCGCTTGAAACTACCGGCAACTCTCTTTGTCGTCTCAGCGGCTTCCGGTTTTCGATTTCCCCCCGATCCAGACTTCTTGGCTGTCAACAAACGTTCCCCAAACACTTTCATTACATTTGTAACGGTTGATTTGGCAACTTTTGACGATTTTGCCAGTTTTGCGTGCGAGTAGCTTGGATTTTCGCGATGCGCGAGCAAATTTTTATTCGCTGCTCTTTTTACTTGGACGGCATTTTGACAACTAAAGAGTGAATTCCAAAATCAAAATAGGAGCAACATTCTACACACATACACCTTCAAAATGAGGGGTGTTAAGGTTTTTTAAATGCAAAATTGAAAGAAATACGTCAAGTTGATATTGACCAAATTTTGACCGTATCACCCTTTAATTCTGGAGAGCCAAGACCACGTAGAGAAAGACCTCAGTGTGTTTGTCGTGCAAATGAACCCTCAAACTGCTAGTTATTTCCGACCGTGTAATATAAATTGGTTTTTTTTTCTTTTAGCGTGTTTTACTTAATAGTTGCATTTCTGCCGCAGCATTTGATGGTGGCGCTTTTTTATTTTGTCCGTCGATTTTCGCTAGAGTTCCGAATCTTGTAATGGATATTTTTTTATTTAACACAATTTTAATCATTGGTTGCCATTTACGCAATTTGCATGATCATTGGCGTGTCTTAGTGATTCCATGGGTCCATTAAACGTCCCAGAAGAAATTTTTCGATCTGGATTCAGCTAATAAAAGATAAAGCCGCCAAACTTCCAATAGATAACTCCACGTGGAGTTATGTTTCATTCCATTCTTATATTTAAAAACATGTTAACGATGTTGCAAAGATTAAAGGGGTATAAATAATGAAAAATACCTTTGAGTATCAGTAAAATTCAGAAACGGAGTTATATTCAAGCAATCAGCTTAAGCTTTTGAATTTAAAATAAATTTTTTTGTTCACAGTGCTACATGTAAGAAAAAATGCATATCAGCAACCTTCAACGTCTGTTAATGTGCTTACTCCGCTTACTCACTTTTTGTTTTTTTTACTCAATTAATCAATTAAGTGCAATACCATTCTGAATTACTGTGTCACTGGTTTTAATTACTAGGCCAGCTGCTCTCCTCTGGTGTGAGTTCAGCGAAAATTCCCTTGCAGAAATCAGTTGCGTGTTGGGGGTTGAACTCATTTTTAACTAAGCCTTGGCTTATTTGTTTCTAGTTTAGATTTTTGTCTGTGGTTTGTTCTATCTAAATCAATAATCTGAGTCTGGATTACGAGATCTTAATCAAATACAAACAACAACAAAATAGGCGAATGTATCAAACGGGGCATTCAATGCTAGGCCACTCGTAACAAATCATACCGAAACATGCAGCATTAGAGCTGTCCTCAACAAAATGCCTATGGTGCGCGACAACTCGCGACCAACAACAGAAGCAAATGATTATGATAATAATGAAAGAAAATGATAATGCGAAGAAACGATTAAGTTTCTGCTGTCTGGTGCAACACCTTCTTCAAATCCGATTCTTTTAAGGTAGAAGAATAAACGAAGGAAAAAAAAAACGCTTGGGATTGCTGTAAATGCCAAATGCGATCGTCTTTTTCCGTATTGTGCACAAACCTATTAAAGCGCGATGATGGTGTATAAGTGGACGAGGACCAGCAACAGCTACTGGTTTCCTCGCTCGCTACATGGAGCCTCACATTCGTCCGTTCCTTTTCACCCGTTATCTTCTCCTAAGGTAAGCCGATTGACATCCTCCAATTCCTGTCTTCGGTGCATTAGCTACAGCCAGCAGCAGTCATCAGGTGAGATGCTGCTCTGAACCTGAAAAGACATCGGTGGTACCCACTTTTCTGCTACTGGAAATCGGCCCAGGTATTTATCAACGCAATATGCAGTAGCAGCAGCCATCCGAAGCGAGTCATCTCGATGACGATGATGGCTGTTCCGATGATTATGGCCGATCATGATGATGATCTCCTTTTTCCTTAAGCCCTCTTGTACCGTCGTGAAGTTCCGTGACAGAGACGAACCTCCTTCGTATCTTCGCAGCGTGTAGTATCATTGGCTGACTCTAGTCCTCACAAGCTAGAAGGTCCTTTGCAAATTAAGTGAAAAAATAATTTCTGTAGGTTCTACAAACCATCAGGAACCGCGTTCCAAATTTTTCGACGTAACTTATGACCATTCCCCTTAACAGCACATTATTCTTCTTTTGTATCATCGTCGTCTTGCTACCGTGCAACTTGTGCTGGGTCGTCTTGTCGTCAACCAGCCAGCCAGCCACCAAAGAGCTCGAAACTGGCTGTTGGATGGCCACTTAACCGGAGTCCGTTCAGCTCCGCTCAATCCTGAACGGTGGTAGTGGTAGGGTAACGGACTAATTTTGGACCAGCGGACTTATTTTAGACCACCTTGCATCTCATCATAAAAAAGAATTAGTGAAATATATTTAGACCCCGGTCTTCAACTATATTTGTTTAAAAAAAAAATCATGATTCGTTGCTTTATAACAGAGAGATAAGCAAGGTGGTCCAAAACAAGTCCACCAGTCCAAAATAAGTCCGTTACCCTATACTTCTTCGCGTTCAATCGAATTCGAGGGAAAAAAAGACGCGCGCGTAACGCGGTAGCTATTATTTGATGTTTTCTCAGTGCCGTTTGTGTATGTATGTAGGTGTGTATGTGGACGAAGACAGAAGACGAAAAACGCGAAACGAAGAAGATCTCGTGTGAGCCTCCGACGTCGGACGGAAAGGTTTTTGTTGATGACCGAGGACCGGCTTTGGTGACGTTGACGATACCAGGGACTACCTTCAATTCAGCCAGCAGTAGCCGTTAGATCAACGTAGCAGAATAATAAATTAAAACTTATTTTTAAATTCCCTTAAAACTACTAATTTTATAAGAACAGATTTTTTAATAATTATACAATTCTTGCATTGATTTGTTTTGAAGGGATTGTAGGACAACTAGTTATGAAAACAAGATGTCAATTTGACACTCCTCGCTTAAAATAGCTGTATCTGCCTCGGTTCTCAACCGATTTGTATAGACTTTATAGCTTTAGAAACTTTGTAATGTAACTCATACATGACGATATTCAGCTAAAATCCTTAGGTTTTCCGTTTTTCAAAGTCTAAGAAAAAACAAACCGAAAAAAAACATGCTTCTGAAAAGTATTGCAGAACAGCTACGAAATGCTTTAAAAAAATCACAAAGTGTCAAATGGAGCTGAAGTTTGAAACTAGGTATACGTTACGCACAAGGATATGTTTTTTGATTTTTTTTAAGATCATGACCACGAAAAGTGTAAAAAATGTGTAAAAACCGTACTTTTCAATCAATGAACGAACCATCATTACTATTTTAGTCACAATACATAGATAAATTAAAAAAAAAATGTTTGAAAATTGACGTAATTTGGCACATTTTGGCATCTTTGAATTTTCAAAATACGAAACACAGAATTTTAGCCGAATTTTTAAAGGTATAAACTTTTTGTCAATTAGCAATTTTTCAGATTTCTGACACTTAAATTCAACTTGGTACTGGATTTTGAGTATTTTTCCGCAATAAATGTATAGGTATTTACATGAAAGGCAATTTCATGTCGGTTCTAGTGACGTAATTACATTATAGCTGCTGTGCTTTCCAAAAATATGATTAATATGTATAAATCTCAAAGTAAATCCAGAAAGTTAACCTGAATTTAAAATGCCCGAAGAATCGATTTGACATGATATCATATGCCGCACGAGCTTATGATCGAAGATATAATGCCTTTTTAACCCCTAGTTCCCCTAAATTTTGTAAACAAATCCACCAAAAAGCTAACTTGGACTTGACAGTTTTGAACAAAAGTAGGCCTGTCTTGTGTGATTTTCTCCGGGTATTTTTTTTACTCTTTTGACTTTTTTACTTTTTTGAATTTTAGAGTTTTTGACTTTTTAATTTTGTGAATTTATTTAGACTTTTTCAACTATTTTGGCATGTTTTTTTTTTACTTTTCCCAATATTTTGCGATACGTGAATGTGGTTGCTTCAACTGTTGTAGTTCCCCCACACTGCTCGGGAGGTTTGAGGCATGCGGTTTGTAGTCTATGGAAATAAATATGTAGATAACTATAGCATAGCAACGTTAAGGGGGGGGTAGGGTCTAACGGCTATAAAAAAACACCATTTTCACGATTTTTTTCTAGAGCTATCGTTCAAACAAATGTTTTCAATTTTTTTGCATTATACAAAGCATTGTTAAAAGAACATTTAGTAATTTTTTCGTAGAAAAATATTGAAAAATGAGCCGGTGAAGGAGCACTTTCGAGGATGCCTTTTTAATAACAAGATTTGCGGTGGACACTGTATCTCAGCACAGAATCATCTGAAGTCAAAAAATCAGAGCGAAATGTTTTCAGTAGATGTTTTTCTAGACCCCAACGTTTTTATTTTACTTAAATTTTTTTTTATGAAATTTTTGTGGCTGTTTGAAGTAAAAAATACGATTTTTCACGAAAAAATCCGCCATTTTTCACCTGTAAAATCTCCCCAAAGTAAAAAAAACAAAAAAGAAAAACGTTGGGGTCTGGTATTTTATATGTAGAAAATATGTTCCAAATTTGAAAAGAATCGGATAAGTTGTTTTCAAATGACGATGTCCACGGACTTTAAAAATGTGCTTTCGAGAAAAACGCGTTTGAAGTTTCTGCTCTTGCTTTTTTGCAGTATAAGATAGGAGGAGATAAAGGCCTATAACTTCTACAGTTTTGCTTCAAGTGACTTGAAAATTTGACACAACATTCTTGAAATGTTTTACAATAAGAAAATAAAAAAATAAAAAAATCGATTTTTTGAAAGTGTTAGACCCTACCCCCCCCCCCCCCCCCCTTAAGGTTATCAAATTTGCAACGCCGCTTTGCAGAATACGAAATTACCATTGTACCTTTTTTAGACGCCTTTATATTTTATAGTTTACATTTAAGTGGAAAGAACATGAGATTAATAATGGAATTCGTTATAACTATGAACTCTTATCATAAATTCTGAGTTGGCAAATGAAAAAAAGGTCATTACTCTCTGATTTTCGGTTTTTCTCAAAAATTAACAGCATTTTAATATTGAGCGTAATGGTCTTGAGTGCGCATTTGCCCCAATTCCGATATGATTGATTTAAGTTAAAATTTGTGGGGAGTTGGTGAAATATAACATCATTTATAATCATCCGAAAGAAGAGAAACGAAAAGCTTTAGTTTCATCAGACTGCGCAGGGTTGTTTACCATTGAACCTTATATATATGTTTATCGTGAATCATGAATTAATTAGTTTTAATGAACTCTTCACCTAAGAAGTGATAGAAAAGCATGTTTGCTACAATAAAAACGGAGAAAAACGTCGTTCGAAGCCACAGGTTAGCGTATTTTTTGGAAAAAAAACTAATGACATGGGTCATCTTTCCCCTACTGCTTGATCAGCCCATTCATTTATCTAGATACCTCGATGTACAGGAACCCAAATTAAAAGAAAAAAATCCAATCGCAGTGAGCATTTTACAATGATGTATTTTCAAATGAAGTGATACCATGCGCATGGAAGATTCCCAAAATCTAAACAATCCCTAATCCAAACCAAGCCGCAGGCGTGGCGCAGAGGATAGCCTTCAAGTCTTTTAAGCCACCGGGCATGAGTTCGAATCCTGGTCATGGCACATAAAGTAGTACACTTTCTGTGGGTTGGTGGTTTTAGCATTTGTAAGATGCTAGCCATCATATCCTCGAAAAATGTACGCTTAGAGTTGAGAAAAAGGAATCTCTTCGAGGAAACATCAAGTTTAGGCAAGTTGGACCTTTCTGGTTTTAGCCGTCTTGGGACAACCACAAATTAAAAAAAAAACATCAAGTTTATTTGAGATCCGGTTTGTGTTTGTGTTGGTTAAAAAAAAGGATATAGCGGGATGAATGACCCATACCATTTTTTCTCAAAAATACGCTAATTGATGGCTTTGAATGATTATTATTATTATTATTAATATTTATTAAAGACCCTTTAACAATTGTCATTCGGGTCAAGCTTTGAATGATGTTTTTCTTAATTTTTATTGAGACAAACAAGCTTTTCTATCATTTACATGCAAATAGTTCATTAGAACTATTTCAATTTAAAAAAAAACAGAAATTTTTTATCGAATCTGCGTGAAACTTATATTTTTTTCATGATTCACATATAAGGGATATGGTAAACCAGCATGCGCAGTCTGATAAAACTGTAGATTTTCGTTTTTCCACTGGTATGTTACATTCGGATGAATATAAATATTTTGTTACATTGCACTAACTTCCCAAAATTTTTCACTCAAAACAATCATATCAAAATTGGTGCAAAAAGCCCGCAAGACCACGTGTTTTACGCTCAAATTTTGAATGCTGTTTACTTTTAAAGAAAAAAACGAATAACAAAATGAAATGTCATTCATTTTATTGGCTGACTCCCAA
This sequence comes from Uranotaenia lowii, assembly GCF_029784155.1. Lineage (NCBI taxonomy): Eukaryota > Metazoa > Arthropoda > Insecta > Diptera > Culicidae > Uranotaenia > Uranotaenia lowii. The sequence continues at coordinate 109,065,510 of NC_073693.1, forward strand.
ATTACCACAAGAACGCAAAATTATAACAAATTTTGTCCTTGTTCAGGTTTAAAAGGTGCACCAATATTCAAGTAGAAAAATTCAACCTCCGCCATGTTTGTCGCGATATCAGCCAATGAATTGAATTTCGTTACCTAACTGAAGGCGTTTACCTATTAGGATATAAAATAGTGTATTTCGGAAGGCGAAATTTTCGTTATTATTATTATCGTTATAAGTTATTATTAATGTTTTTTTTTTGCCAAAGTTTGGTTAGTTTTCAACAATACGATAAACATGTAATTAAACATTTGATGTTTCAATTATAACATTCCGTAGATTCATTGTTCCATTTCTTACCACCCTTTCGGCATGGTGCGTTCTGTCCACTAGTCTGGCGTACTACCCCGCCGTTTGTGTTCTTGCTGTTTTAGTTTTTTACAAAAATATAATCAAATTCGTATTTTTATCATATTTTTCTTTTTGATAAGAAGTAAATCTGATCCCCAAATTGTCGTAAACTTTCAATTTGGTTCTTAAATGATTGGTATTGCTGTAAATAGCGATTATGCTTAACTGTTGCGTCTTGTACACAGAAAAAAATATGTTATCCTTCAAAAGTATAATCACATCTCCCTGCGAAATTTGTGAATTCAAGAAAAATAAACATGGACGCCTTTTTTCCACTTTTAGAGGAAACCACGGATGCCTTGGAAAATTAAGAGCATGTTGAAAGTTTCCTCTTTCATATGTTAAATGTTCGGTATTTGATCATTTTTTTTCGGTCACCACAACACAACGGTTGTCAGGTCTTAGCTAATTATGTATGAGAACTCTGACATCATACGGCTATACGGCGCGAATAAGCGCCCAGTCAGTGTGCCGTAATGTTGATCGTTGACGACTGGATGGATCGACAGATCATTCGACCACGATCGAGGTGTCTTCTTCATTTGTTACCGGTGCGGTTGTTATTAGCTGCCTGACGATCGGTCAATTCAAATTTCTCGCATTCCAAAATGATGAATCACGTGGCCACGGCTAGGAAGTTTCGGTTTTCTAACGATATCGGCGAAACTTCTTTGCTTATCTGCAGCGGAATGTTTCTTCGTTGGCGTGGGGAGTTCCCGAAGGAGTTGGAATTTTTGAAAAATACCAGGGGAAGTTGAAGATGCGATAGGGTAACAAACGGCTTATGAGTTTCTCATTACGTCTGATGTGCTTCTAGAGTCTCACTTTTTTTTCTTAATATAACGTTTGTTAGGCATTCAACTTATAAAGAGTCTCACATGTGGAAATTAATAATAGATACGCAATCAGCTCAGATAGTTCGATTCTGTAGCAGATATTTTTCCCGTACATCTGCCAAGTTGAAAGACACAAATTTCTATGGTAGCCTCGAGAAATCCCTCAGCGCCACTGTTGAACACAGCTTTTCCCCATCATTTACAGCATTGTTTGCTGATGAAAGTTTTGCCCCAAGTCCAATCAGACGGATCCGGTAATTAATTAACATAAAGCCCCTTAAACCAATTCCATTATAAGTCTAACGAATGGAACATCTGTGACCATTTTTGGGGGACAACGGCGGCGTCGGCCATCAACAATTCACTTAGAGGAGGACGACACCGACCCGACACACCGAAAACATCCAGCGCTGCCGAAACGTGTGACAATGCCGCATCGGAAGATCATCCGCCAGCCATTTTTAGACCCTCCGGTGTTCTGTCCGCGGCCGGACCGTTTTCGAGTGTGGTGTACTAGACTAGGTTTCGCCATCAACCATCAACGAACGGGAGGCCGCGATTTCGCGTGTGTCCCACCGGATTTTTCGCGTCCCCTGCCCTCTCGCAATCCTCTGCCGGACGACCGTCAACCAACATTTGCGAACGAACGCCGCCGCTCTCGAATTTCGCCAATTAAACTCGTAACCGTATTTCACGCGCATCCGGTGTATTGTTTTGTTTATAAAGCACTCAGCAAATTGGCCTGCGCCATATAAACCGAGCACATCCGGTGTGCTTTTGTGGCAAAGCGAGCGCGCAGATTGATGTGTGAGCAATTTATGCTCAGCTATTTTACTTTTTTTTGCTTCCACATCGTTCAGTTTTGACCATCACACCATTGTGCTGCTGCTGCTGAAAAAGGGTGACACGTCCGTCCTAATACAACAACGACAATCGTCCCCGCAACCCAATGGTCTCCAATTGCCTGCCATCTCCATCCTCAGTCATTCTTCCATTAACGTTATGGATTCGTCCGGTTTATCGCATTCGATTTGGATATCGGCCGATCGGGTGCTGGCCATTTGTGGATCATCGGTGATTATGAAAAAAAAAAAAAAATTCAAACGTGAAAGAATTTGAGGACCATACCATTCTGGTGGCCAATTTTTTTTAAATGGCAGCGATACTAAGAATAGGTTGTTCCAAATAGCTGTCGGATGCTTATGAAAGTTTTCATAAATAAGGCACCGTTCATAATGCTCTAGAATAAGCTTACCAGATTGCCCGATTTTATCCGAGTTTGCCCGGATATTTAATACAAAAGTTGGGAAAAGTCCGGTCCGGTTGCTCGGATTTATTTAAACAAATCCCGGATTTATTAATTTCATTTGACAACTCAAACAAATTATGTTTTAAAAATTTTTTATTTACATATGTGTCCAAAACTAATTTTTGAGCAAATTTTATAAAAAAGGCATTAAGGTGTTTTAAAGCCTTTTAAAATCTGGCAATTAGTTTTGATGAGCAAACATTTTTTTTCAAATTTTTTTCCTTCGTTTTTGTTGAATAGTTCTCGGATTTTGATCAAATTTTCCCGGATTTTTGGTCGACAATTTTGAAATCCAATGCTCGGATTTTGCCAGGTTTTAAGACAAAATAGCTCGGACTTGTCCGGCCCGGACGTGCTGAAAAAAATCCTGCAACCTTACTATGTAGAAGCATTACATGCACTCTAACAGTCGCCATCATTTCATTCTGATTTAATCAGTACCTAGTTATCCAAAATTTCGTTTTTTTGGCTGTTATTGAATATACATACTTGTACCTACATAAATCTAAGTTGATTTGGGGGGTCATTTTCGAATTTCTCAAACCTCGCTAAGCTTTGTTTTGGTTCAAAACTCACCCATGATTAGTTTCTTTAAGTAAATTTGCACTTTTTGGTTTTTATGGGTAAATTTAACATTCCGTTTTAAACAAACGAGCATAACTTTTCTAATCGTTTTTTGTGCAAATTATTTTTTAAATTTTTAAAGGAAATTTTCTGCTAAACAGCTTTGCTGAAGATCGTACCTTGGTACCTGTTCAGATTACCAAGCTATATCCTGTTAAATGAAGTTATGTCCTTTGGCATTGAAAGCAGCTCTCCTTATCTCGCAACACTGAAATTTACTGAAATTAATCTAAAAGACAACAGTTAAAACCTCGGCTATCTGAAGATATACGATACGAAAACGATTAGATGGTTCAGACTAGAGTTAAAAAAAAATATGTTCATTTTCACTCTGTTGTGTTGTGTTCTGTTGTGTTCGTTTTTCAAAAAAATGTTAAATTTTCCCATACTGGAATAAACGTGCAAATTTACTCAAAACAAAACCAAGTGATTCTAGAGAAACAGAGCTACCGTCTGATTTTTTTTTAAATTTTCAAAGATACACGAGGGACAGCCCTTAGAATCCTAAACATAATATATAATTTTTGAACACTTTATTGTATATCAACATACAGTCGGTGATAGAACTTAGGAAGCAAGAATTTCTACCACAATTTTGTTTATTTATCTTATAGAATAAAAGCTTTATTTAATAACTAGCTGACCCAGTGTGCTTTGCTATCCCTTTCATGGCAAAAATTTAGTTCGTTACAATAATTTCAATTAAAATAAGTTAAATAATTTCCTGTTAAATTAAATTTCAAAATAATTCAGAAGCGAACTATTTTTCATGGTATTGAAGCTTGTAGATTGTCTTGAGTCTCAATGTAACTTTAAGGTTTGGAGGTTGAAGGAGGCACCCTTTAGAAAAAAATAGAAGGGATATTCAATGCAATAAACAATCTCTTTAAATAAAAAAATCGCCCCTTTTTGAAGCGGGAGGATTTAAACTAAACACAGGCAAATTTGTACAAAATCAAAAGATGTGCCTTAGTGTATGAAAACACTAAGACATTGGTTTTGTTAATAATATGTAAGTTACATTGCAATAGCTGCATCCGGTTTGCTTTGCTCTAGACCTTCCAAAAATAAATTAAATTTGAAAAAGTTTTTTGAAAATTAATCTAATTTTTGTAGCATCATTTTAAATCAAATGTCAACCAAAATCAAAAGCAACCACCTTAAAATGAGAGCTGCAGCTGGAGTTACAAACATGATTTCATATTTTTAACTGGAAGAGCTTGTGATATAGCCCAGTTGGCAAGTCAGTTGCCTCCTGAGCTGATGTCCGTGAGTTCGAGCCCAAGAGTAAACATCGAACACGGTCGTACCGGATAAGTTTTTCAATAATTGTTCGCCAACTGCAACGTTGATATAAAGTCGCGAATGCCAGACGGATGATAAAACGACTATAATCGAAACAAAATAAAACTTATTTGCGGAAGTGTGATATCTAAATTTGTTTGGCCCTCCCCCTTTCCCATCCTCATTTTTTCGTACCCAAAAACATCATATATCATATCATATCATATCAAATTTGGTTCCATTTGTTGATAATTTCTTGAGCTATGCAACTGCAAGGCGGAACAGTAATAGAAAGATATCCAAATACTTTTCCATGCCAAATTTGATTCCATTCGCTTCATTAGTTCTTAGTTTATGCCAACTAAATTGTATTGAGGTCAGTTCTCCCTCCATGTGTACCCACGGGGAGATGTGTGGTGTTTCAAAAAACTGTAGAATCACTTCTTGTTCCCGAATACTTTTCCATGTCAATTTTGGTTCCATTTTTATGATAAGTTCTAGGATTGTGAAAAAAAAACTGAAATTCTCCTTAATTCCTTCGTATATCCCCAATGGATGGATGAGCGGTCTCATTTGATGCTATTTTTTTTTTTAGTTGGTAACCACAGGTGGTAAATCCCGGTTTACGGATTGTATTCCAAGGCACGGCGAGCCACCGCGTCCCCCCAGTTTGCTACTCTGGGTCCATGGGTACAATGGGAAGACTCATGATATACTCCGTGTATACCCCCTACTCCCTAAACTCCACCTGGGGCCGCAGACTTGGTTCCCACCTCGAACTGTTTAGTACACTATGCTTCAATAGTGGGAGGTCTATTCGCGCTAATGCGCTCAAAGGCAATACTCATTAACGAGACCACTTTCAGCAAAACCTCTCATTCTTACGACTCGACGCCTGAACTCTCCTCTAACGACTTGAGAACCGACATCTCCTCGCAATGACTCGAGATTCCCACACAAACCTCTCCTCTTCGCGACTTGAGGCCTGATCTCTCCTCTAACGACTTGAGATCCGACCCCTCCTCGCATCGACTCGAGGTTTACCTCTCCTCTGCACGATTCAAGGCCCGATCTCTCCTCTAACGACTTGAAATCTGACCTCTCCTCGTAATGACTCGAGGTGACCACTTGTACCCCTCCTCTTGTTGGTAAGGGGCCTGATCCCTCCTCTTACGACTCGGGACCCGACCTCTTATCATGAAGACTCGGGGTTGACCACGCAAACCTCTCCGCCTGAAGGTTTGAGGCCTGACCTCTCCTCTAACGACTCGAAGCCCGACCTCTTATCTTCAGGGTTCGAAGTTTGCCACCTTGCCCGTCGTGTGCCAGATCGAGAGCAGCTTATCCTAGACTCGCGCCTGTCACGGCACACGCGCGGGACTTAACGCAACGACTCGGATGATTCCCGACGAAGACGTCATCCTACACCGACTCGAATGGCTCGCCCGGCGTCGAAAGCCACTCTACCCGTGGGTATTCCCCGAACGTGGAATAACCCTTTCCCAACGATTTCCACTGCGAGGAAGGTCAAGTCTTATCCCCGCAGCTTCTGTCGTTGAGAACCGCTCTACTCGGATACTCCCCAAAGGTGGAGCATCCTACACACGAACGCGGCGCACCCACGGCATCCGCTACGCAGAAGGTATTGTCTTATCTTTGTAACTTCAAACCGTGGGGTCGGACGCACTCTACTCGACAGCCCCCCGTCGATGGGGTCAGTCTACTCCGACCGTTGTCCGGTCTTCTTTATCCCCCTTGGTTGACAACCCTAGGATTTTTGGCCCGCGGATTTTCCTGCCCGTTGTGTGCCAAATCGAGAGCAGCTTATCCTAGACTCGCGCCTGTCACGGCACACATTCGGGATTTGGAACGCTACGACTCGGATGTTTCCCGACGGTGATGACATCCTACACCGACTCGAGAGGCTCGCCCGGCGTCGAGAGCCTCTCTACCCGTGGGTATCCCCCGACAGTGGTTAACCCTCTTCCCTCGAGATCCGCTACGAGGAAGGTAAAGTCTTATCCCCGCAGTTTCCCTCTTAGGAAGCGGAACTACTCGGATACCCCCCGACGTTGGGGTATCCTACACACGTTCGCGGCGCACCCCTGACCTCCGCTACGCAGAAGATGTTGCCTTATTTTTGTAGCTTCGATCAAGGGATCGGACGCACACTACTCAGATGCTCCCCGCCGATGGAGTCATCCTACACCGTTCGCGGACTGCCGTTGGTTCCAGCTCCTCTGCAGGGCAGTCATGATCCGGGTGAACCCATCGCTGACCGCATGCCAAGTGTTGGAATCCGCACACATCCTCTGTACAACGTTATCTGCTGTCGTGTCAGGCCCACAGGCGGCAAATATGGAAGTACGTACCGCCGCAAACCTCGGACAGACAAACACCACATGTTCGGGTGTCTCCTCTTCATCACCACAATCTGGGCAATATGGCGAAGCCACATGTCCAAATCGGTAGTGGTACTTCATGAAGCATCCATGACCAGTCAGGAATTGCGTCATATAGAAGTCCACTTCACCGTGCCTTCTTCCGATCCAGCTCCCGATGTGCGGGATCAGACGATGGGTCCACCTTCCTCTCGTTGAGCTGTCCCACAGCTGCTGCCAGTTGGACATCGAGTCCTCATTGGCGAGATCTCGAACGTTGGGCGTGTCTTTGTTGTCGTAGCTATAGACATCCTCCTCAAGCAAAACCGAGATGGGCATAACACCCGCTACTACACAGGCGGCTTCGGACGACATGGTCCGGTATCCGCTGATAACCCGCAGGTTCATCAGCCGCTGAACACTGCTAAGTCGCTGCAGGTTACAGCTTCCTCCCAAGGCCTGCCTCCAGGCCGCTGCTCCGTACCGCAAGATCGATGTGGTCACACTTGCCAGGATCCGCCTTTTGTTGCTTTGGATGGCCGAGGAGTTCGGCATCATTCGTGTGAGTGCGGCCGTGGCCATTGCCGCTCTCTTGCACACGTATTCGACATGGCTCGTGAAGCTGAGCCTGTCGTCAATCATCACCCCTAGGTACTTGATTGCGCGTTTGGACACGATGTTGCACGGTCCAACGGCAATGGTACCTGTTTGGGGTGATTTCAAGTTGGTGATAAGCACCATCTCGGTTTTGTGGTGGGCTAGACGCAGGCACTTGGAGTGCATCCAGCGTTCCACTGCCTGGATAGCTACCGTGGCCAGTAGCTCAACCTCCACTGTTGAGGAGCCCCTCGCCAAGAGGACTACATCATCTGCAAATCCTACGAGTTCGGCTCCCGATGGGAGGCTCGTTCGTAGGAGTTCGTCGTAAGTGATGTTCCACAGAACCGGGCCGAGTATTGACCCCTGTGGAACACCCGCCGAAACCTCTTGTGTTCGCAAACCCTCACCGGTCATATACTGCAGTTGGCGATTGTGGAAGTAACTTTCCACAAGCCTATACAGATATGCCGGGATCCTCATTTGGATGAGCGACGACGCAATCGCTGTCCAACTGACACTGTTGAAGGCGTTCTTCACATCCAGAGTGACAACCGCGCAAAAGCGGAGCCCTCTCCTCTTGGTCAGCCTGGCTCTGTCCGCTACCTCGATGACCGAGCGGATGGCATCTACGGTGCTGCGACCTCGACGGAAACCAAACTGTTTCCCCGAGAGTCCGCCCTCACTTTCCGTGTATCTCTGAAGTCGGTTCTGAATCACCTTCTCCAGGACCTTACCCGCTGTATCCAGTAGACAGATCGGCCGATATGCCGATGGGTCTCCTGGACGCTTACCCGGCTTTGGCAGAAGAACAAGTTTCCGCCGTTTCCACGTGTCAGGAAACACCCGTTCCGTCACGTATCGTTGCAACGATGTTCGGAACATATCGGGAAATTCCCTGATCGCGGCCTTCACCGCGACGTTCGGAATGCCGTCCGGTCCGGGGGCCTTCCTCGGTTGGAGAGACTTGGCGATCTCGCGAAGTTCTTTTGTTGCTATAAACATTACTTATACCACACCTCTCCCTTGCCACATTTGATTCCATTTGCTTGATTTGTTCTCAAGATATGCAAAAAATTGTAAAGGAGCCCCCACCCCATTCCTATTTCATCACTGGATGGAGGGAGTTGTATGAAAAATGCAAAATAAACCTTTTTCGCACTCAAATACCCTTCTATTTACTCCAATAGTTCTCGAGTTATGCTATAAAAATGGTCTAGAGACCCATTAAAATATTTCTCGCATTCACATACCCTCATATGTTATATTTGGTTCTATTTACTTAAATAGTTCAAGTTATGTTTAAAATTGTGAAGGCACCCTCATCCTTTTTTCTAACACCCCCACTGGAAGAGAGAAGGGTGGTAAAGATCCATAGAAACATTTATTTGGTTATATTTGGTTGATTAAATCTCTTCAGTTATGAACAAAATTGTTAGGGAGCCCCCTTCTCCTATCTCCTCACTGGAAGCAGGGTAAGGTGCCAATTATTCTTTGAAGTATTTCTCATACCCTAATATCTTCTCATGCGGAATTTGGTTCCATTTGCTTGATTAATTTTGAAGTTATTTGAAAATTTGTAAGGAGCCCTCCCCCCCCCCCCCTCCTTTCTACCAACTGGAAGAACGGAGGGGTCTCCCATAATCATAAAATCATTCATCGTACCCGAATACCATACCATGTCAAGTTCCATTTGCTCGATTAATTCTCGGGTTATGCAAAAAAAAAATGTGTGGAAGCCTTTTCCCCCTAGCTTTTTTTCCACTGATAGAACAGAGGGATATAAAAATATCATAAATATTTCTCGTATTCAAATACTTTACCATGTCAAATCTAATTCCTTTTTCTTGATGAAGGCTCTAGAAAATAGGCAGTGGTATGATATATTGATAGAAGGATTTCTTGTACCCAAATATTCTCCCATGTCAAATTTGGTTTCATTCGCTCGAATAGTTCTCGAGTTATGCAATAAAAGTGGAATAGAAACCCTCTTCTCCCTTCTCCTATGTACTCAATGGAAGAAGGGATGGGTCCCAAGATGATCATAAAAACATTTTTTTTTGTATTCAAATACCCTCTCATGATAAATTTGGTGCCAATAGCTTGATTAGTATTCGAGCTATATAATAAATTGTAAGAGAGCGCATATGTACAATTTGACGCTTTTTTCCAGTGAGAATGAGCGATCTTAAACGGTAGTGAGGACAAATCATATTCTCAACTCAGCAATGTTTCCTAAAGATAGTATCACCATTTCTCTGAACGCTTCAGAATGTCTCCAAATCGTCAAATTTGATTTTGAGGCGCGTTCATGATCCAAAAATCAAAAATTCTTTGGAACAAAAGGGAACTAGAAAAGAAGTAGAGAAGACTCACTAATAAAGCCAAAAATAAAGTTGAAGAGTCCTGAGAGTGTAGATACCATCTACAGAGTCCAGAAACCTAACTTAATAAGCAGCATAACGTTTACATGCAATCGTGAATAAAGTTTGTTTCACATAGAATCTGGTCGGATAAAATAGATCATTTCTCCGCAAAGAAATAACGTACAACATAAGTAAAAATGTCATTTTGTAGGGTTTTTATTGCACTTAAAGGAATAAAATACATAAAAATCATTCGTCAGCTTTTCGGATGAATTTTGGAACTTTTTTTGTGATACCGCCCATCATTTTCTGCACAGTACTGCTGGTAACCTCATTCGCCATCTTGTTTCACCACTTTTCCATTTGAGCGGGTTTTTTCATGGTTCTACCACATTTCTTTAGTTTGCCCTTAACTGTTGCCCAATATTTCTTGATGGGACGAAAATCCGGACAGTTTGGTGGATTGATACTTTTTTCAACAAAATCGATCTTGTTCTTCTTATACCACTTAACAACATCCCGGCTGTAGTGGCAGCTTTCCTGGTCCGGCCAGAACTTCACCGGACCTTTGTGGGACCGAATGAATGGCAAAACCCTCTTCTGGAGACGTTCTTCTTTGTAAACATTTCCATTTATTGTGTCCCCAGTGATGGAAATCTTATTCTTCTTCCCACAACTACAGATCCCTTGCCAAATCATCAACTTACGAGCAAATTTATCTGCGAAAACAAACTTGAATCTACCCACAACATTCCCTTTACGCTTCGCAAGGTAAAATTTGTTACCGGGTATTTGTCCAAAATCCATTTTGACGTAAGTTTCGTCGTCCATCAAAATGCATCCGTTGTACTTGGTCAACATTTTCTCGTACAACTTCCTTGTCGTTGGTCTCGTACAACTTCCTTGCCCTTGGTTTGGCAACCAGGTTTTGTTTCAGCGTCCTGTTGGGGTGTTTGCTTGCATGATACGACCGGAAGCCTTCTCGCAAACAAATTCGTCGAGCTGTACTGTGGTTCGTCTTGAACTTTTTCGCCTAATCACGCAAGGAGATTCCAGGATTATTGTGAACTGATCGAATTACCTTTGCTCGCAGCTTCCGGTCATATGTTCCACTTTTACGCCTGGTTTGTTTTGCTCGATCCACCGTAAGGGCCTCCCGGTAACGTTGCAGCACCGAATTTACAGTCGATTTTGGATATTTCAGGTATTTCGCGATCTTTACACCTGACCACGTCGGTTTCTCTACGTGAGTGTGCAGAATTTTCTCTCGCCTTTCGCGTTTCATCGTCGATAACTTTTGACTGACTGCTTAAATCTTGATGAAATTTTCACCACTAAGTAAACAAACCATCCGGATCAAAACACTGTCAATAGATTCGCAATGTGACAACTAGGGGCGCTGCAGTAAATGAAAAGATGCGACCAGATTCTATGTGAAACAGACTTTACTATAGAGGTGGTCATACACAAGAGTGGGAGTTTTTAAATTTGGGCTTCTGAATTGAATATTTAGTTCTTGGATTACGAGGTTAAAATATATCAAGTGAAGGATGCTGTTTGAAAAAGCACACTATGAAAAATATGTTAATCTGGATTCCGGGTAAGAATCAGTTATACACTATAGTCGGGAACTTTCTTATTTAATCCCTAATTACCTCGTTATGCATTCATCAAACACTGACTCTGATAGTCCAGTCTCAAAATCTCCAGCGTTTATTGATGCAGAAAATTGGAGCACTCGACATTAGTTGTGGCCGTTCGTTACGCACTCTGGAAAGCGCGTCGTCTCCTATTGCTACACAACAAATGAAGCGCTTGATAATGGGCGCCTGACCTCCAACTTTAAAGGTCCCCTCGACTGTTGTTATTGTTGTTGCTAGTTGTTTGTGACCAGAAGACCATCTCTCATCCCTTCCGCGCCTAATCGCGTGCGGCCATTTGGTAACACATTTTTGTGAACAAACAACAACTCGGTCGAAGCTCTTCTTATCTCGGGCGACCGGGACGAGTTATTTATTTTTAGTTAGTTAGGCACAATGCTCTTTTCGTTACGTTGGCCGAAGAAGCTCTAGTAAGCGCGTATCATGCGTACCTACCTATGAACTAGTTCGGCTGGAAAGTCCGGACTTTGGGAGTCCGGAAACTTTCGGAAAGAATATAGGTACCGATTATAGATGTTAGCATCGCAGTTTTGTCGAAAGATTACTTTGCATCAGCTTTAAATTCTACAAATCTAAAATCGTTCTTTTGCAAATTAAAAAAAAAACTTTTGGATTTGGAATGCGCTCATTTGGTGCCTTTTTCATAAATAACTAACTGATCCCGTACGAACTTCGTTTCGCTAGCAAATACCAAAAAGTGGTAAACTAAGATGATGATTAATCTCGATACTCCTCAAACTGAATAAAAAAAACCTTTGCAGTAAGAGTATTTCATCTCTTTTGAACAATTTTGTTTTCCCTGATAAACGCAATTCTCTTCATTTTTAATCGGAAAACTTTCTGCGACCTTTTAATGAATAAACTACCTATTTAGGATATCAGTAGTAGGCAATGAAATGTGCCTTCGTTTAGCCAGTTTTAGGGCGGCCGGCGCGTTGACCAATAACCTGAACCTGAAGGGAAAAACGGCGACCTATTTTCGTGTGCTCCACCAAAATCAACGGATCGTTTCAGCAGCACGCATTCCGGAATTTAAAAAAAAAAACCGTTCGCTGCGCGCTGCCGACCAATGATAATGATGAACCTGATGAAGATGACGACGATGATGATGCTGGACGGTTGTAGTAATTGCTCAAGATACGCTGATGGCCCTGCTCCGGGTGGTGATGTGATACTCTTTCCGGGTCCCAGCAATAAGGTATGGTGCGCGAATTAGCTATCTTGGTGCGTTTCACTCTCCAACTTACATACGCATAGCGCTACGTAAGACGACCTCCAGATCTGAGGCATACTGCTGGCTGCTGACCGATCCAGTCCAGTATGGGTTTCAGTTCAGCAAGCTGATGATGGTTGGTGCGTTAAGATGCGTGTGTTTTCGGATGTTTTGCCTTCCTTGGCCGGGTGAAAATGTTGGCTCCTCAACTCTCATCATAAAACGTCCGGCAACAACCAAGTTGGATGGCGTCTTCTTCACTGGCTGACCCAACTCAGGCTCCCTGACCAGCCTCGGACGGCTCTGATCTGACTGAGGACGACTCTGTTGGAGGATGACGATGGCGATGATGATGATGGCTTCAGGTCGTTTAGCTGCCAGCAAGATTTGTGTCCGGATGAGGAGAAAGGCTTCATAATAGCAGCAGCCTCAGTCCAACCAGCATCATTGCAAAAGGGGCAGCTAGCTAGCTAGCAAGTTTGAGGAGTAAAAAATTGACGATCATCTTCTCTGTGTGTTCGCAAGAGGAAGCAAGCCATAAAAAACATTGGAAAGTAACGGCTCCTCTGGCAAGCCGGTGTTTGCCGGAGAGTATGCGATCACAATGGTCCAAGTAACGAAAAAATAGTTTTTTTTTATAATCTTTTTTGAAAAATTTCTCAAAGTTTTGTCAGTTTCTGTTCATAATATAGAACTAATCTATTTGTCTATAATTCTATGTCCGGCAGTAAGCAGCTGTTCCGTGTATGTAAACCGGCGATAGAAAACAGTTTCTCGTTTCCAATGCCCATCTCATTCCCATTGAAGACAAAGGAGTGCTTTTCCAATTATATCATCTTTGGTATAGTACACTTTTCAGCGCATTAACATAACATTGCCTATCAATAATTCCTCAAATAAAATTGATCATACACCCAAAATTCCCTTCCTATCCCATTACAAGACGAAGGAGGATGGAAATAAATACCGGCCAACAACAGGCAGCCTGCGAACCGAGCACTGTGCACGTGTATGTAGCAAAAGCAAGAAAAAGCATTCCCTTATCAATTTCCTTTCCCGTTTTGTTCACAAGATAAAGGACTACCTACTTTGAAAGGAGGCCAAACGCCAGGAAGCCACCGTTGTGTGTTTTCTAGTGATTGATCGGTGACAGAAAGCCTATGACAAATATCCCTCGTCCTGCATCAAGCTCAAATAGGACACTGGTTAAGATGTTGGATAAGCAAAGCAATATAAAAATGGTGCTGTGAGTTCAATTCTCACTTCCCTTCGGCACTGTGGTTTTATTTTATTTTCTTGTTTCTGGGATGAAAAGTCTCATAAAATGTTTTTCAAGGTTCGCTTGAATGTAGTGGTCATAAATCATTTAGCTTGGGAGCTCGAGTCCTTTAGTCAGTAATGCTTTTTCAAACATATCATCTTTGGCATAGTACACTTTTCAGCGCATTTTTGGCACAGAGATTAGCTAAAATGGCATTGGATTTTTTCAACCTTTTCTATGGGTGTAGTAGCTCATGCAAAAATTACATCCAAAATAATTTGCACATAGTGGCTACTTGAAAAACTACAAAATTTTAATCCAAACGAATTTCACGTAGATGCTACACGATCATTATCTAAACACGTCCCTATAAGAATTCGTGCTTCATGGAAAATGCCTACATTTTACGTGAATAAATATTGAATAAGTTCCTTTTGTATGTTTGTTTTTTTTTATATAATGATGATAATTTAACAGTTTTTTTGTAAATAAACTTTATTTCCACAATCATTGCACATTATTTCACTAACACTACACTTTTTTAATAATAAAACACAAATGGGAAAGTATGCATACATGAAAAATGGATGATTTGAACGAAATTTTTTTACCTTGTCCGTTGTTTCGTGAATGTTGTTCTGTTGATTATTCTAACAGGCCCACCAAAGAGAGATTTCCACTAGCTATTTACGGAAGGACACTTGCACCCAGAGCTGTTGCTACCAAAAGATAAAAAACAAAAATTAGCTTATTTAGAATTGAGCATCATTCATTATAGCTTATTATCTATTTAATTGAAAATTAGATTTCGTGCAATGTTTTGGTGAAAAGAGGTTAGCGTGTAGAACTCCGACAGATTTTACACTGATTTGACAGGTCGCACGAATGTTCAAGTTCGCACAAATGTCGCAGTCGTGGGTGCGCAGTCCAATTTAGTGCGCTGCAATTAATATCACCTCGCTTATTTTGAAATACCCAGAGTCCGGTTCCGTTTTACTCAAAGATCACCTTTGGTGTGAAGCAGCCGTCGCTTGATCTAAAACGACTCAGTTTTCCGAGTATAACGGCTACTCAGACGACATGGATCTAAGTAAGCCTGTGACGAAGGCTGATCGTGGTCGGTGCCACAAATAAAAGAATTAAGATTGCGAAATTGCGAGAGATAATTTTGCGTGTATTGGGCAACATTTTTGTAACTCATCCCTCCCATTATCCCCAAAATAGCGTGTACTCACTCTTTTCACAAGCTTCCAATGTGCTTCCTCCTCGGCCTAAATTGCTCCCGCCTCGGGTGCGGCGTTTTGCTGTACACGGATGCGGCGATCGAAGACAGTCGGTTTCGGCGGCTGATGCACCGATTGTTCTTCACCTGCTGCGGCGATCAGAATTTGGTCCGACTTGACGGTTTTGCCACCGGATTTCTGCCGCTGGCGCGGCGGTCACTGGCGAACGGATTCGGCGCCGGAACCACCAAGATCTCCCGCCTCGGTGTGGCTATCTGCTATGCACGGACTCGGAACCAGTGCGCCGGATGTTCGCCCCTGATGCGGCGATGGAATTCGGCCCGGATTGTCAGCTGTTCCTCCGGATATTCGCCACCGAGGCGGCGACGCGCTACCAACGAATTCGGCGGCTGTGCCACCGAGATTTCGCCACGGGTGCGGCGATCTGCTGCCCTCTGATTCGGCACCTGTCCACCGGGATTCTCGCCACAGATGCGGCGGCTGTGCTGCCGACTATTTGCCCCTGACGCGGCCCACCGGATATTCGCCACTATGCGACGATTGAACGCCCTCGGATTCGGCGGATGTTCGCCCCTGATGAGCCAAGGAACTTCGGTCCGGATCGACCGCGGTACCCCAGGATTCTTTCGCCACTGGTGCGGCGACGACGAGCGAAACTTGTCGGCGGCTGTGCCACCAAATGCTTGCCCCTGCTGCGGCGATAAAACTTGGTCCTGCTCGGCAGCAGTGCCCCAGGATTCTTCGCCACCGGTGCGGCAACGAAAGCGAATGGATTTGGCCCTGGTTCGCCGAGATTTCTTCGCCACCAGTGCGGCGTCGATGTTGGCCCCTGTCGCGGCGATAAAATTCGGTCCTGCTCGGCAGCAGTGCCCCAGGATACTTCGCCACCGGTGCGGCGACGAAAGCGAATGAATTTGGCTGCTGTCCCACCAGATGATCCTCGTCTCGGATGCGGCGATGAAGAGCGATCCTAATCGCACCGATTCGCCGCGATTTTCCACCGGATCGACGATCGATGGCAGGTGAATTCGGCAATCGTCTCCGGGCTTACTCGCCACTGGTGCGGCGACCTGAAGCGCTTAGTTTCGGCGGAGGTTCCACCGGATCTCACGCCACTGGTGCGGCGTTCGGGATACCTTCAGATTCGGTCGCTGAATTGCCGGACTTCCACCACGGATGCGGTGATCGGATTCGGCAGACTTGGCGGGATTCTTACCTCACGTTCAGCGATCTGCTGCGCTTGGATTCGGCAGGCTGAATAACCGCGATTCCGCCACTTGAGCGGCGAATGAACCCGCTCGAATTCGGCTGCTGTTTCCCGGAATTCGTCGCCACTGAAGTAGCGAGACGGAAGTGACCGGAATCTTGAATGCGGCCCTTGTAGCTGTGCAGCCTGTTCCGGTGAGGATGTTGTGCAGCTGGGCTCGCCAGATGAATGGTGGTTGATGTGTGGAAGGTGTGGAGGCCACGTGGCGAAGGCTTTGTCACCTACTAGGCCCTGTAGAGTTGGCCAAAAGAAGAAGAATTTGCCAAAAAGGAAAAAAGGGGTCCTGGGGACAAACCGTCTCATTAATTTTCTGCTGGGGTTCTTTCGAGCTTGCTGGATACTTACGGACTTCCGACCCCTTCTCCGTTATTTCGGTTCTTTGCAGAGCGTGTCTGTGGCCCGGGCGAGCACTTGGCTTGAGTATTCTGGGGGGAAAAACAAGGAACTTTTAGTTTCCTTCCCCTGTCCGCTTTTGGCGAGACTTACCGGACACTGTGTGGACGTTTGGCTTTTCCGCTGACCCGTCCCGTTGTCCTGAGCTCTGGCCTAGCCGCTCTTGCGATAGCCGGATTTTTCAGCCGGGATGCCTGCTGGAACAAGTTCCTTATTAAGAGCTGTTTGCCGCAATTGTTTTTCACCAGCTTACCTCTTGTCCCGATGGAGCACGGAGTTTCCCTTATTGGGACTTTGAGACAGGCTCCACTCTCAACTGGCCACTTTTTTCTTTAAATTTAGCGAAACTCTTCGCGCAGCATCCACCACCTTTTTCACCGGAACTTTGAATGACGTCTTGTCAAACTTTTTCGTTGAGATGGCTGCCAACTTTTTCGTATCAAAAAGACAAAACAATGCCCAGTCGGAAATTCCATCCGAATGTGGTCCGATTCCGTAAGATTTCGGCTCGTCGAGCAGATACTTTCGATGATTGTTTTTCCAGTCAGGGATTTTTCCTGCTTATCCGATGCACGCTAATAAAATGTTGAGGAAGGATGGGTTCTTATTGAAAAATGTTGCCAGATCGCTAGAATCGTATCAAATTAACAGATTTGTTGTTACAGAAAAAGTCAAATGCAACACAACATTGCTGCTTTGGTAGAATTTTTCATGGATCATGACAAGGATCCATGAAAAATTCATAATCACGCCACTAGGAATTCGAAGGAGATATGCAAATCGACGGCTGTGCCGAGAAAACCTCGCACTTATGTCACCCTGCAGTGGTGAGTTTCTTCAAAACTAAAGACGAATCAATAAACTAGATCTCTACGCCAACGAATCTTGGCAGAATCCAACAAAAATTTAAGCCAACAAGTTATGGCAAATGTGTCGATCATTACCAGTATATCTGGCAGAAAGAAACTCCTTCGAATCCTTAAAACAATCTACTTAATAACATCCACCTCAGCAGCATACGGAAATCCAAAATCAAATGGTTATTGATAGAGATAATAACCTAGATCTTACAAATAGAACTTAACAAACGAAATTTAGGTGGGAACTTAACTGGTTTATCCTAAGAGCAACAGAAGTCTAAGGAAAAGAGGGATTTAATCCTCTTAATTACCAAGGGCCCGGAATGGAGGTTATACCGCGCCTCCAGATCGCGTTCCTTTTGATATTTCCTTGGCAACCCCCTTGACAACTGTGCATGATCCATTATGTATCATTTTGTGAGGTTGGTGATTTGTGGTCAAGTCTGAATCGGACAGTTGAACTGTCGACACCATTTCAGGCGAGGGTAATTTGTGGTTCCGCTGCGCGTATTTTGGGGTGTGGACCGTGGTAGATGGTGTTCTCATAGCTTGTGGTCTTGACAAAGTTGGTAGATAGCTTTTGATAATTTCGTCTAGATCGGGAAGTCGTAATCGGAAGTTGACATGGTTGGTTGAAGATGTTCTTGATCGGGAAGTCTTAATCGGGAGTTGACATGGCTGGTTGAAGATAGTCTTGATCGGGAAGTCTTAATCGGGAGTTGTCATGGTTGATTGAAGATGGTCTTGATCTGGTAGTCTTGATCGGGTAGTCTTAATCGGGAGGTCTTAATCGGGAGTTCCTTGTGGATGTACTTGTTCGGTTTTCTTATTTCTGGGAAGCCTGGTCAGCTATGGTCCTCCGGACTAGGAGAAAGTCAGCAGGAATCTTGCAACCTCTTTCAAGCTACCCTGGGTGTTGTCCTGATTCGTCCTGTTGATACTGTGCTGAATAAGCAGGGTTCGTGTTAGCGGGACAAAATCGGATATTGCTGCTGCTGCGAATGAGCTCCCTCAGACGGGCCCTTCTTCCGGAGTCGTCGAGCAAAGCAGATGGTTGTGGTGCTGACGATGAACGTGTTTTTCGCATCGGCGATGCTTTTGTTGGCAACCTTGGGTAGCGGACATAGCTAGACTTGTTACTGTACTCACGAGGAGGTAGATAAGAGATATTGCTCACTGCGTTTTCCAGATGCACGATTTTTCCCGATCGGCCTAACGGTATTTCCTGCGCTGTTGCGCTTGGTTGACAGGCTTTGGCTGTGGTCATAGCTGAAGGGTTTTTGTATTGATTCGGAGATTTTTGGGGTTGGTGGATGATCTCCTGTTTGTGGTAGTAACGACTGGCGTGTTTTGACCTCCTTAGGCTCTTGTTGACTACCTTGGGTAGCGGTCATAGCTGGATTATTGGCGTGTGGCTTTTGACAGTTAGCGAGAGAGAGAGTCGATATGGTAGTAGCGGCCGTCATGATGTCTACTCCTCACAACTTCTTCGCTTAACTGTATTCTATGGTGCTGAATCCTCTTCTTGATGTCCTGACAATCCTTTCAATTGCAGCGACGTGGTGTTTGGAGCTGCTGTACTTGACTTTCCGAACATTCCAATATCCCGAACCTGGATGGGTTCTCTGCGATGGTGTGTAGCGCCTGGCTACGGTGGCTCACCAGTACTACTATCCCCAGCGCTGCTACGCTGCTTCAGATGACAGGATTGCATTCTGGACAATGAGTGCCGACGCTGGTCCCGCGCAAGGCCGTTGTCTCCTTCATCAACGCCTACTTCGTGGTGTTCGTCGGTGCCCTAGCGACGAATTAGCATCAGCTGTGCTTCATTGAGTTGTTCGTATGGAAGAGTTCTGCATTATTTACTCCGAGTTGTTGGGGGCGAGGTTTCAAAGATGATGTTGGTCCTTCAGCCTTCTCCATTTCGTGTTTTGTGCTCCGAGTGAGCTTGTGGTCAGCGTTGTTGCATACATAGCTTGAATACTAATCAGGTTTGATGTCCTTCGCATGGTAGCGCCCACGCTTTCCTGTGACGACATCCTCTAGAACATACAAATTCGCTCCCAGTTTCTCCTTCACGATGGCAGCGATGAACTTCGGATCCAGCTTCTTGTTTATGTGGTCCGCCTTCGACGATAGTACAAACGAACGACGCCATACTAGCTCGCCCGGTTGGAACGAGACCGTGCGCTTCCGTAGATCGTAGCGTTCCTTCGTTCTCTCATGGTTCTTCTTGATTCGCTGCTGGATGAACTTGTGAATCCTGTTGATCGTGGATAACCTCATCTCCTGCGCGACCTTTGGATCATCTGACACGTTTAAGTCTTGCTGAGTGTAGAGATCTGTGTGCAGCAAAAGTTCCCGACCGAAGTTGGCGAAGTGTGGGCTGACCCCGGTGGATTCGTGCTTCGCACTGTTAATAGCGGCGGTAATGGCTGCCAGGTTCTTGTCCCATTCGCGGTGATCTTCTTCCAGCAAAGAACGAATACATGTAATGAGAACTCTGTTCACCCGCTCGGCGTTGTTGACCTGCGGTGCGTAGAATGCTGTCTTCATATGGATGATGTTGTGACGGCTAAGCAGCGCTCGAAAGACTTGTGACTCGAACTGCTTCCCGTTATCTGACAGTACTATCCTCGGCCTGGAGAATTTCAGGAAAACCTTTTCCTCGAGAAACTCGACCATCTTGGTTGAATCGGCTGCCCGCATCGGGTGGGCAATGACGTATTTGGTGACCCAGTCGACGACGACCAGAAGAACTGTGTTGCCCTTCTTGGATCTGGTGAGCGGTCCGACGAAGTCGATGGATATTAACTCCCATGGTACCCTTGCTGGCTTGAGTTTCCCCATCTGAGGCATCATTTGTTTGTTGGGAGCTTTGCTGGCTTTGCACGTAGCGCAAGCCTTCACGTAACGAGCGACTAGGTCCTGCATCTTCGGCCAATAATAGTGTTGTTGAAGTTTGTGCCATGTTTTGTAGAAACCTAAGTGCGCGGCTGAAGGCGAATCGTGAAAACGACGGATCAATTCTGCTCGCTCTTCCTCTGGAACGACCTTCTTCCATCGATGACTGATAACGCCCGTCTCGTCTTTGACCTGGCAATTTTTGTAGAGTTCTTCATTCGCTATTCGGAAGTCCGGATATTTTCCGCCTTGATTCTGCACCTGCCTGATGAGGTTTCTGTACCACGGATCGTGTACCTGCGTGATTGAGAAGACCAATGAACAAACTATCCTGGACAGTGCGTCTGGAACGATATTACAGCTGCCTTTCCTGTATCGTATCTCAAAATCAAACGCGTTGAGCCTCAACAACCACCTGCTCATGAGGGCCGTTGGATTCTTCAAGGTCTTCAGGTAACTGAGGGCGGAATGGTCACAGTAGACCACAAAGCGTACTCCTTCGACGTAGCCACGAAACTTTTCAATTGCTCGTATTACGGCCAGGCATTCCTTTTCAGTTACGGTGTATTTCCTTTCCGCTGAAGAAAGTTTTTGTGAAAAGTAGCAGATTGGGTGCTCGTCACCGTCGATTGTCTGCGTCAACACGGCTCCAATTGCCATATCGCTGGCATCGCAAGAAATAGAAAATGGCTTCGTGTAGTCTGGCATGGCTAAGACTGGAGCTGTTACAAGGGCCGACTTAAGTTTGAGAAAAGCTTCCTCGGCTGCTGTTGTCCAACGAAACTTCGTTTTGGTCTTCGTAAGCTCGGTGATGGGAGCTGCAATACGGGAGAAATCGGAGATGAAACGACGGTACCACCCACACATTCCCAGAAACCGTTGGACTTCCTTCCTGGTTGTTGGTACGGGGAATTTTACAATACACTCTACTTTCTCGTCATCCACCTTCCAACCTCCTTCGCTGAGAATGTAGCCCAGATATTTGATTTGCTGCCGACAAAACTTGGACTTTTCGGCCGAGATAGTGAGCTTAGCTCGATGTAGTCTTGCCGCAACTTCTCTAAGAACTGTAATGTGTTCCTCAAACGATTTAGAACATATGATGATGTCGTCCAAATAATGGAAAACGTACGGCTCCATATCCGCAAACAAGTGAGTCATAATCCTCGCCAGTCCTTGGCTGGCTGTGCACAGCCCAAAAGGGACCACTTTGAATTGAAAGTGCCCTCGGGAAGGTACTGTAAATGCCGTCAGTGGCCTTGATTCCTCATGAAGGGGCATTTGCCAAAAGGCATCTTTGAGATCTATCGACGATATGAATGAACAGCCTCCCAGATTATTGATAATCGATGAAATTTGTGGGATTGGGTAGCCCTCGTTGACCATAATGGAGTTAAGATGCCTTGCATCCAAGCAGACGCGGTAACTCCCGTTTTTCTTCTTGACTGCCACAAGAGGGTTGTTCCACGGTGAAAAAACTGCCTCCTCGATCACATCCAACGAGATCATTCTGTCTACTTCGCGGTTGACCTCCTCCAGGACATATTGGGACATTGGGTAATATCGCTGCTTCCGTGGCATGGCTTTGCCCACATCTATACGGTGTTCATAAAGCTCCGTTCTTCCCAATTTCCCTTCCTCGGCTTTCGGAAATAGCTTGATTGTCTCATTCAGTATCTGGCGTTGTTCTACCGATAGTTCCTTCATCGGTTCTGCTTCAAGTTCTTGCTCAGTAATCATTGAACAGCATACTGCTTTGACTCCGAACGTTTGCCAAAAGTTCATGCCCATGATGGCGCAGTCTGGCAGACTCGGCACAAGAAGGACTGGTAATATTTCATTTCGATTGTTATATGATATCGGTAGACGAGTGAAGTGGTTTATTTTGTGTGGTGTTCCATCCGCTGTTTTGATCCCACCGTTCAGTGCTTCTTTTCGTAGTCCAAGCTCTTCCACAATCTGTGCTTTACTGCCACCTAACAAGGAACAGTTTGCACCACTGTCCAACAAAGCTGTAACTTTCTTTCCAAGAACGTCCAGAACGGCGTGTGGACGGTTGTCATGTCCGGGATTGATAATGATAGAGTTGATGTCTTGTAAATCGTGAGGTATTGAAGGTTGATAGCTGTGTTGCGAAGAATCTGGCCCTCCATCTACCACCTCCTCGCTGCGGCGTTTTCCGCTTCACTGTTACAAACAAGACAGCTGCGTAACGTGTAACCTTTTCGACCGCATCTGTAGCAAAAGAGAATTGCCTGTGCCTTCGTGCAATCCGGAAACCTATGCCCCTCCTCATCGCAGTTCCAGCAAAGCGCTGGACGGTACGCTGCATGCTGAACAGGATCTAGATCGTACATATTGCTGCCTGCTTGCTGAAGCTGCTGGTTCTGGAGCTGTGGTTGATAGTGCTGTTGGAATTGCCGTTGAGGCTGCTGTTGTTGAAGCTGTTGCTGTTGAGGCTGCTGCTGTTGTTGAAGCTGCTGGTGTTGAGGCTGCTGTCGCGGAGCCCCTTTAGCTTGCTGTTGCAACGGATGTTGTATTCGATAGTTCTCCGCTTGACTGCCTTGCCGATTCACCAAATTGTTCTGAGCTGCCGAAATTGTAGGCGGTTGCTGACGCTGTTCCGGTCGTTGTTGAGAGTGTTGCTGCTGTGGTCCTGTATTGAAACGATTCGATCTGCGCTCCAGTTGAAGCTTCATGGCACAAACTTGCTCGTACAGCTGGTTGAAGTCTCCTTGCAAACCGTTTGCATCTTCTGGATCCACTAGATCTGCTTCAGTTTGAATAGCTGACGTTGAAGCCGCACCTTGCTGGGCCTCGTTCTCCACCGCATGTACTCTGTTGAGGCGTGGCTGTTGTATTGGAAGCCGATGCGATGGTGCTGAGTATGATGTGGCTCCGTACAACTGCTCGTCCGCCTCCACTGCTTGCAATCTCCCGAAACGCTGCTGCTGGTGTTGCTGAGACCGACTTGTTGTTGCTGGTGTTGCGAAGTTCGGTTCTAGTAAGTGGTTGTGCGGAATTGGAATTCTGCGCTGCTGGTTCAGCAATAGCCTTGTTTCGTCGAAGTTGCTGCAGACGTTGACCAGGTCCATCAGTGTCTTTGGTTGAGCGGCTGTTACGATTGTTGCATAGTCCATGTTCATATTTTTCTTGACTATGAACAACTTCTCCTCTTCCGTAAGTGGTGGATCGATGAAGCGGAATAGTGTAGAAATGTCACGGAAAAACTTATCGAACGTTTCGTTGGCACCTTGAAAACGGAAGCTGGCTTCCAACCTCAGGATCTGAGCATACCCGCTAGGCAGGAATTCCCGTCGAATTTCTTGCTTGAATGCTTGCCAGGAATACAGGCGACGTTGGGCAAGTGCTCTTGAGTACCAGTCGAGGGCGTCTTCAAGCAACAGGTGCTTGATAGAAGCCAGAAGTGTCTGATCGTCGATTCCCTCCGATCTGGCAAACGTCTCCACCCGGTCCAAGAAAATGTTGAGGGACGTGGTGTCCTTTTCGCCTCGGAACTTGAAAGGCCAATTGTGAATCGCCTTCTGCATCCGCCTGTCGTAGTTGCTACCACTTCGGTTTGTAAAGCTGTCGTTCAACTGCTGCTGCCTCCTTTGTCGTTGTTGAATGTCGAACCGCAGTTCGTCCAGAACGTTCACAGCAGCCAGACCAGCCGAACTACCCGACCTCCGGATGATTACTTCCTCCGAGTCCCTCTGTCCTTGTCTGCCTCCTTGGAATGGAAGAGAAGACGGCTCGACATCCGCTTCTTGCATCCGTGCTCGTGCTCCTTCATCATTTCCGGCTGCTTGTGGCCTCGGTGGAATCGTCAACGCATCGCAGGCATCCCTACTGCTACTGTTCTCTGCCTGGATGGTTGGGACACTAGTTGAAAGGCTAGTGTTTTCTGTTTCACTTAGCACCATATTGACTGCACTGTTCACGCACTCTATCTGAGCTAGCAGCGTCTCTACAAGCTCACACACGACCCTACGCGTTTCCTCTAAACTCGCGACCACTGGAATCAGTGATAATCTTTGCCGGTAATGAAGCAATCTCGATTTCGCGCAAGCCATTTGATCGGCGTTTCTATTCTGGGTAGCTAAATCGACCTGATTCCTCAATTCAACAACTGCCCTCTGGCAGACCTCGATGTTCAACTCCGGCGACATTACGTGTTCCGAATTAACATAAATGGTGTCTCTAAGGGTGTCCTCTTGGACAAGGGCTTTTAACTTGCCCACCCTAGCTCTTCTAGAGCATGGGGCTAGATTCGTAACATGGCGCAAGGCCAATTCATATTCCATCTCCTCATCATTAAGATGATACAACTCAATTTGTTTATTCATCATCATTTATTTGGATCAAAAACCAGATATTTTCAGTGGACTTACAGATTAAAAATAACAACTTGATACGATACAAAAACTTGAGCAAAAATCAAAATAAGCCTAACAGTTGCTTTCGCAAATCAACTGTTTTAATCATAATAATATCATTTCATATAAATACTAATGAAATTCAAAATTATCGAACAAAATAATGCGGTTCGATTTAGTTGGGCGCCATTTGTGACGAAGGCTGATCGTGGTCGGTGCCACAAATAAAAGAATTAAGATTGCGAAATTGCGAGAGATAATTTTGCGTGTATTGGGCAACATTTTTGTAACTCATCCCTCCCATTATCCCCAAAATAGCGTGTACTCACTCTTTTCACAAGCTTCCAATGTGCTTCCTCCTCGGCCTAAATTGCTCCCGCCTCGGGTGCGGCGTTTTGCTGTACACGGATGCGGCGATCGAAGACAGTCGGTTTCGGCGGCTGATGCACCGATTGTTCTTCACCTGCTGCGGCGATCAGAATTTGGTCCGACTTGACGGTTTTGCCACCGGATTTCTGCCGCTGGCGCGGCGGTCACTGGCGAACGGATTCGGCGCCGGAACCACCAAGATCTCCCGCCTCGGTGTGGCTATCTGCTATGCACGGACTCGGAACCAGTGCGCCGGATGTTCGCCCCTGATGCGGCGATGGAATTCGGCCCGGATTGTCAGCTGTTCCTCCGGATATTCGCCACCGAGGCGGCGACGCGCTACCAACGAATTCGGCGGCTGTGCCACCGAGATTTCGCCACGGGTGCGGCGATCTGCTGCCCTCTGATTCGGCACCTGTCCACCGGGATTCTCGCCACAGATGCGGCGGCTGTGCTGCCGACTATTTGCCCCTGACGCGGCCCACCGGATATTCGCCACTATGCGACGATTGAACGCCCTCGGATTCGGCGGATGTTCGCCCCTGATGAGCCAAGGAACTTCGGTCCGGATCGACCGCGGTACCCCAGGATTCTTTCGCCACTGGTGCGGCGACGACGAGCGAAACTTGTCGGCGGCTGTGCCACCAAATGCTTGCCCCTGCTGCGGCGATAAAACTTGGTCCTGCTCGGCAGCAGTGCCCCAGGATTCTTCGCCACCGGTGCGGCAACGAAAGCGAATGGATTTGGCCCTGGTTCGCCGAGATTTCTTCGCCACCAGTGCGGCGTCGATGTTGGCCCCTGTCGCGGCGATAAAATTCGGTCCTGCTCGGCAGCAGTGCCCCAGGATACTTCGCCACCGGTGCGGCGACGAAAGCGAATGAATTTGGCTGCTGTCCCACCAGATGATCCTCGTCTCGGATGCGGCGATGAAGAGCGATCCTAATCGCACCGATTCGCCGCGATTTTCCACCGGATCGACGATCGATGGCAGGTGAATTCGGCAATCGTCTCCGGGCTTACTCGCCACTGGTGCGGCGACCTGAAGCGCTTAGTTTCGGCGGAGGTTCCACCGGATCTCACGCCACTGGTGCGGCGTTCGGGATACCTTCAGATTCGGTCGCTGAATTGCCGGACTTCCACCACGGATGCGGTGATCGGATTCGGCAGACTTGGCGGGATTCTTACCTCACGTTCAGCGATCTGCTGCGCTTGGATTCGGCAGGCTGAATAACCGCGATTCCGCCACTTGAGCGGCGAATGAACCCGCTCGAATTCGGCTGCTGTTTCCCGGAATTCGTCGCCACTGAAGTAGCGAGACGGAAGTGACCGGAATCTTGAATGCGGCCCTTGTAGCTGTGCAGCCTGTTCCGGTGAGGATGTTGTGCAGCTGGGCTCGCCAGATGAATGGTGGTTGATGTGTGGAAGGTGTGGAGGCCACGTGGCGAAGGCTTTGTCACCTACTAGGCCCTGTAGAGTTGGCCAAAAGAAGAAGAATTTGCCAAAAAGGAAAAAAGGGGTCCTGGGGACAAACCGTCTCATTAATTTTCTGCTGGGGTTCTTTCGAGCTTGCTGGATACTTACGGACTTCCGACCCCTTCTCCGTTATTTCGGTTCTTTGCAGAGCGTGTCTGTGGCCCGGGCGAGCACTTGGCTTGAGTATTCTGGGGGGAAAAACAAGGAACTTTTAGTTTCCTTCCCCTGTCCGCTTTTGGCGAGACTTACCGGACACTGTGTGGACGTTTGGCTTTTCCGCTGACCCGTCCCGTTGTCCTGAGCTCTGGCCTAGCCGCTCTTGCGATAGCCGGATTTTTCAGCCGGGATGCCTGCTGGAACAAGTTCCTTATTAAGAGCTGTTTGCCGCAATTGTTTTTCACCAGCTTACCTCTTGTCCCGATGGAGCACGGAGTTTCCCTTATTGGGACTTTGAGACAGGCTCCACTCTCAACTGGCCACTTTTTTCTTTAAATTTAGCGAAACTCTTCGCGCAGCATCCACCACCTTTTTCACCGGAACTTTGAATGACGTCTTGTCAAACTTTTTCGTTGAGATGGCTGCCAACTTTTTCGTATCAAAAAGACAAAACAATGCCCAGTCGGAAATTCCATCCGAATGTGGTCCGATTCCGTAAGATTTCGGCTCGTCGAGCAGATACTTTCGATGATTGTTTTTCCAGTCAGGGATTTTTCCTGCTTATCCGATGCACGCTAATAAAATGTTGAGGAAGGATGGGTTCTTATTGAAAAATGTTGCCAGATCGCTAGAATCGTATCAAATTAACAGATTTGTTGTTACAGAAAAAGTCAAATGCAACAAGCCTTGGTAGAGTGAATGAAAATTCATAATAATAATTTTTCATTGTAGTGAAGTCCGGTTTGTTCGAAAAGTATTTCCTCTGATCGCGTAAATGAGGCACATGTTTCCCGAATATAATTCCAAATTGTCGTCGTGCGTTGCGGTTCAACTATTTATTTTTTTTGGTGCGGTTTCCGATTGGTCCAGCACGATTTCATTTCTTCAAAGTTTGTGAAACGTAAAGTGAAGTAGCTTAAAAAACGTATTACGGAGGCATCACCGTGGTCAAAGCCACAAAATAAAGAGAGCAAATTTGATAGAATTTTGTTTATATTGGCAACGTTTCTAAATGGCAACACCCATATTTCCCTGTCATAGTCGTGTACTTACGGCTCGCCTTTCACAATTCGCAGTATGCCTACGTCGAACGAGGACCTTCTTTCTCGGGGGTTTTGCTTGGCGACTTAGCGTCGAGGCCTGAACAAGCCGACAGTGCATACCTGCCTCGAAGCGGTCGCCTTCGCTCCTGGTGATGCTGATGTCAATTCAACGGCAGGAAGCCCGACACGGCTGGAGCCGCCGAGGGGATATAACTGGAACTGGTTGCCGATGCGCCGCGCTGACGCAGATGTTGACGTGTTTTGCTGCTTTTCGTGCGCAGACCGCACTGGAATTGAAGCCGCAGTCGGAATAGACTTTCTCGACGCCGCTTGAACCACCGTCGATTGAGATTATCACCTGATTCCGATGAGTTCCGCTGCCTTCGGGCGCAGATCACCCTTTGAGAAACCGCAGTCGAAGCTGGAAGTCCGACGCCGTTTGTGCCGCTGAAGATGACCACCAAAATTTGGTTTTGCTTGGAACCGCTGCCTTTGGGCGCAGGCAACCCTGTTGGAAAGCGCAGTCGGAGCTGGTAGCCCGACACCGCTTGAGCCGCTGGAGATGAATTCCGGAGTCTGCTGCCTTTGGGCGCAGACCACCCTTTTAGAAAGCTCAGTCGGAGCTGGTTGCCCGACGAAGCTTTTGCCGCTGGAGATGAATGCCGGAATCTGCTGCCTTTTGGCGGAGACCACTCTTTTAGAAAGCGCAGTCGGAGCTGGTAGTCCGACGCCGCTTGAGCCGCTGAAGACGAATTCCGGAATCTGCTGCCTTTGGGCGCAGACCACCCTTTTAGAAA
The DNA here is from genome assembly GCF_029784155.1 of Uranotaenia lowii. Classification (NCBI taxonomy): domain Eukaryota; kingdom Metazoa; phylum Arthropoda; class Insecta; order Diptera; family Culicidae; genus Uranotaenia; species Uranotaenia lowii. The sequence goes on from NC_073693.1 coordinate 109,094,317, forward strand.
GCGCAGTCTGAGCTGGTAGCCCGACGGAGCTTATGCCACTGGAGAAGCACGCCGGAACTTATGCCACCGGTGCAGTGCTCGAAGCAGCCTTGGGATCCAGCGAGGAACTCTATATAGAAATTGGGGAAAAAGGGCCGCCTCTGCGACCCTTTTCTGTGGCTTGATTTTCTGTTCCTGGAGCTCCTGACCCGGGAATCGAGCTTCTCCTGATAGGCTGCCCTTCGATTCGACTGGCTGGATATTGTGCTAAAAAGCACGTGGCGTAGCCGAGTTTTTTCCGCGTAGCAGCTCCTACTGGAATGCTGGAATGCTGGCCTCAGGATCCTCCGGCTTCTTCCGCTGGCAAAATCGAGTTTTCCTCGGGCCACGCACTCAATGATCGACCGAACTTTTTTCCACCGGAACCGCGAGTGACGTTTGAGCGGGTTTGCACGCTCAGTATGGATTACCCATTTTTTCTGCACGCTCAGTATCGTTCACTCATTTTTTGCACGCTCAGTATCCTTCCTTTATTTTTGCGTTTATTCCTTGTACACGCTAACGCTGCTTAACATGGGGTTGGGTTTTTGGATGGGTTATGTTGCCAATCGCTTTAATCGTATCAATTTTCAGACTAACGTATCCCGTGCATTTTCATTCGTTTTGTGCGGTTTCGTGTAAAAGTGGTGTGAATGTAAATACCGTTTCGCTTACTACAACAATTTCACTGGGTGCTACTACTACAAAATTTGAAAGCTAAGTTCTTTTCTTCTTATTTTTATCATTTTAACTTTTTTTGTTTGCTTTATAAACATCACTTCAAAGGAATGCACTTTTGAGAAATTGTATAAAATACAAATTATCATTTTTGTTTACTGTGGGTTGCATATTCTCTAATGATATGTTTTTTCCATGACATTATTATTCTGATCAAATAAGAAAATCATTATTTTTATTATTATTATTAATTGATTATCTCGGATTTATAACTTGCAGCTGCATTCATTCCGAATGATGTGTTTTTAATTTGACAGAACGTTACTCAACTAATGGATTTGATAGGTTTCTATGTTTGCGTTTGAATTGTTCGATTTTATCGTGTTTTTCGTTTCTTTTTTTTGCTTAATATTTTCATTAGTTGCTTTCTATAAATTCCTACATGATTGAGAATCAATGTCAAAATAAGGTTATTTAATGTGTAGAACGGTTACTGAGTAATACATTTTTTTTGTTGATGTCTTCAGAGATAAGTCGCTAGCATCATTTCATATACTAAAAATAAAATAAAAAATTGGTTAGGTATTTATTAAACACGAAACGGTTTAAACAAAATGGAAAATTTATGATATATTTTCGTTTTTGTACAAGTCTTGATAAAAGCTTTTCAGTATCATAAATGATAAAATCAAACTATTTTAATTATAAAACTTTTATCTTCTGAAATCTGGTGTTGCAGTGTTTAAGATCGATTTTTTTTTTATTTGAATAAACATGCGATCTCAGTGCAACTTCATCTTTTTTTTAAGAGGTCTGATAATTCTTAACACTAGCTAGGAGTTCGCTTGAAGGGTTTGAACGTTATCCATGAGGTAATTTTTTCAAAGTGGGGACTTTCATGAGAGATCTTTGCCTAAAACATTGTCTTAAAAATGCAATGGCTCTTGGTTGAAAACTATTGCTCAAAAGTCGAACAACATCCTAACAGCAGCATACACGCAAAGAAAACTTGGTTTTTGTAACAAAACGAAACTGACTGTGTTTCAAAACATTCATTTTTTTAAATCAAACTTCTGTTTTATTTGAATAATTGAGTTATAGTTTTGATTAAAATAAAATTTGAAAGGAAAAAATTAATATTTTGGGTTACGATTTTAAAAAAATTCTGCATTTTTTATTCCAAAATCAAAGGAAACTTTCCTTTGTTTCTGCGGCACTTTACTTCAAAATAAAAAAATCTTTTCGCTGCGTGTTGTACAGTAAAATCCATGCACGTGTTCTGACTAACGAGCCTCTATAAACAAAAGAGACGAAATGTCACGATTGGAATTTTCGATTTCCTGTCAGTGTCATTCCAATCGAGCAAAAGACTTGTCAAACTGGAAAATTTGGAATTGCGAAAGCGGCGGCAGCGAAAGTATTATCATTCATATCTGTAAACAAAGGGTAATCAAAACACAGTTTTTGAATGCTCTATTTCAATTACAAGCTAGATTCTCAAGGACTTATTTCTTGGTACTTAATTGGTTAGTTATGATTTTATTTAATGATAAATATGTAGGATATTTTTTTTAAATTTTGAGTTTTCATTGACTGCACAAGATGTTCCCGGATCAGCGGAGTCGAAATGGAAAGTTTACCAATGAAATTTGCGGATTCCAGTACAGAATACCCCGAAAGATGGCAGAATGCGAGCAATTTCTCCCGTTTTTTTTTGGCTCAGTCGGAAACCGGAAGAAAAATATATTTTTAAATCCGGGGCAGGTTTTGTTAGAACAATTTTTTTGCCAAACACTCCATGATTGCACTTTTTTCAATTGATGACAATACCAAAAAACAGCTTGGTAAAACAGCAGACTAGACCAAAAACCACTTCCGAAAAAAAGTAAACGCAACCAAAATTGAAGTCATGTGAAGTTTGAAGCAAAGCAGTGCTGCGCTCAAATGAAAGCGGGGTTGCTAGATGATTTATTCTTAAAAGGATCAGATTGCGTCTCTTTTGTTTTTATTACAGGCTCTTTAGTTCTGACCATTTCGACACAGATTTATTGGAAACCTCAGTAAGCTGATGGAATTAATTATTAAAAATTTGATTTCATTCAATCATTTCAAAGTTGGAGGAAGTGCTGGATTCATTCACTGATCTTGCAAGAGTTAATTAAAAACTTATCTATCACTCCAGATTGTCAGGAACGTCGTTTAAGACGTCATCTGGGCCAAAAGTGAACTTAAATGGTTCTGCAGATGACGAAACAAGTTACGGCGAAAGACTTCTCGATCACCTCCATTAAGCGAAACCTCGGAAGATAACTCCACTTAGGAGTTCGTAATTTGGTAATTTGAAGATGATTCTCCCGTATGAAATTAATAACTGATTGTTTTGTAATTTAAAAGATCGATAAAAACCAGAGAACCTCAAAGCCATTGAAAAAAAATTCTTTGGAGGCTCGCAACACATGATTTCATCCTCAAAATCGGACGTCAAAACTTTTCCGGTAAGTGTTTTTAAAGAATATTAATTAAAAAATGCCACTCTTCGGGTATTCAAATGCATATTCCATCATTGATTTTTATTCTATAATCTTTATTCAGCTTACAATACAAGTCTTTCGGGAATTTTATATCTTGAACATCGAAACATCAGTTAAAAAGTTAGTCTGTAGCATTCCTTACATTCAGGACATGAAATGCAGCGTTAGTTGAAATGTTATCTCTATTTCAATCTTTTTTTACAAGATTTATCAATATTGTAATGTGGCTCTAGTATTGACCTTTTTTCGCATAATTTAATTTATAGAAAACCTTTTTTTCATATAAAGTATTTCATTCTGTTGTTGGTCAATTAAATAATCAAATTTCTGAAGATCTCCGGTTGTTGAGAAAATTTGACATCCGGCTCCACCGGAATTGTAAATTAACCTGACACAACTTGAACTGTGACCGCCGATTCAGCCATACTTAACCGACTGTGAAGCGATGTTGTTTTCGATACATTTGTGCTTGGCGTGGCCTGGGTTGGGTTTGGTCTCGAGATGTCTAAGATCGTGATGATGATTAAAGAAGCCCCGAGAAAGGCAAAACCAGGTTGTTGTTGTTGTTACTAGCTAGCATCATCCCAATTCGCGCGGGTCCATCCGTTGTGGTCCCAATACAAGTATGGGCTGACGGACCCCGGCCGGAATAAGCTCGTTCACTCTATCTCTCTCCGCCTTGGCAGGCCTTCTCATTGGCACGCAGCAGAAGACTCCAACGGCGTACGAAGAAAGTCTCCGTTGAACGATGATGGGGTTTTGCGACCCCTGGCTCTGGGGGAAGGAAGGCCTAGGGAGTCTGGGACAGAGAGTGGATCAGCGCATGGAGTCGCGAAGAGATGAGTGCTGAATGAACGGAAACTAAATAAAAAATAAAAGAATTTATAACCTTGTGAAGGACACTATCGGTCAAACTTGCAGCCGCAACCGTTGGTCGGCTGTTTTTGAGGAGCAGCGGTTAGACGGAGAGGCGATCCGTGGGGACGCCGGAATGGAAGCAGCATTCGGTGCATTGTAAGAGCGAACCAAAAGTTGCCGGATTCCTGCCGAGGTTGTTGGTTGGCAATGTCTGAACTGTGCGATGTAGGTACGCGTCATCTTCCACATACATATGCTACATGCGAAAATATGCCATCTTTTCTCATTCAGCGAGCAACATACTTATACACATTGTGTTGTTGTTGTTGAGAGCCGCGGCGGCCAAAATATAAAATGAGTTTTGGTCGCAAAGCAAAACAAAATACACCACAAGATGGACTCCAGATAGTTTTTAGTTTCAGCTTTGATTTATTGTCCGGTCCAACAACCCCAAGCTCGGAAGAGGGTTTTTATGGTCATTTTTTGTGAATGATGTCAACGTCAACGAGGAGCTGACTGTGGCGGCATACCTACATATCCCGGGTTTGCCATGTCCGGTTTGATTGAAAAATTATTTTTTATGATCACTTTTCTTGCCAACAGCAGTTGATGGGCTTTGAAAATTTTAGGTGCGCTGGCTGGAAGCTTTTGATAGCCAATCATCTACCAAATTTAATATTTATCCAAGCTTCAATTCAGGCCTTCAGTTAGCATTTGAGTTAAGTTTTTTTTGTAAAACCTAAAAAAAATTATATTCAATTATCGGTTAATTCTTCTAGAATACCAAAAACTTCACGTACCTATAAGTTTTCGATGGAAATTACTTGTTTTTCGATGAGAACAAACTGAAGTACAAATGAAATACCAAACTTTGTTTGTTTGTTTGTTTGTTTGTTTGTTTGTTTGTTTGTTTGTTTGTTTGAATGATGAAAATAATCGGTCGTTCAATTCTTATCAATCCGACAGACTTTCTAGAGTTTTTGACAAAATGAACATAACTATGGCATATTTATGTTCTGGACATGACCAGGTGTAGTCAAAGCAGATACCTGGTCGTCCTTCCGCATCTTACCTACCAATGCAAATAATGAGGTAACAATGGATGTATGGGTAAAATTTCATAATCGAATTTCGAAAACCGACCAGGAACATTTTGTAGATTGATCCGAAAAACTGAGCTGTGTCAAATTTCAGCTCAATCGGACTTGATTTAGGGCTACCTCAAAGCGCCCAAAGTTTCCGTTTTTCGACCCCAAAAATCTTCTAATTCTAATGTTGATGCCAAATGACTTCAAAATGCACAAAACGTCAAAATCTTTTGTTATTTCAATTTTTTTTTTCAAAAATCGACTTTAGGATTCTAGATCATTTGGTGTTAGGGGCCGTTAAGATACCACGTGGACAGAAAAATGAGATTTTTTACCCCCCCCCCTCCCCATCCGTGGACAAGCGTGGGCATTTGGCTACCCCCTACCCCCTTCCCCGGATGTCCACGTGGACAGATTTGATTTTTTTAATCTAAATTGACAGTTAGAAAACATTACTTTTTGCCTTTTTGTTATTGAAAAGGCTGATTAAAAAAAAACGAATAAGCATTTCCAGATATAAAAAATTTTAAAAATTTTAAATTTCTCAGTTATCATCTTTATCACTTGCTTTCAAGCGGCTACTAAGGCCGGAACAAATTTCAAATCCTTCTTTTTTCACTCGGAGTTAGAACATCTCGAAGGGGGAAACAATAAAAAATAATGCGAAAACAAATAAATTGGAATAAATTGCTCGAAATCTTGTATGCACCAAAATTGCATACTATATCATTGCACAAAACATACAAATCAAGTAATTTTTCATCGAAAAATTCAATAAAATTAAGAATACAAAAGTTTAAATAACTCTTATCTTCCAAAATTTAGTTTTTTGACCTTGTAATCTTTCGGATACTTTTATTTTTTGTTTTAATTTTCATGAAATACTTCAAACTTTATTTATTTCCCCCTTCGGGTTCGAAAGGGGGAGTGACAAAAGAAGAAATTGATATTTTTTTCCAGCCTAATTGTTTAAACTTAAACTGAAAAGCTTTGCAATTTTAAGATTTTGATTTAAACATCTTAATCTTTATTCACTTCTAGAAAATATTTTGGAAGTAAAGTATGTCCACGTCGACATGACCCAAACCCCTACCTCCTTCTCCGTGGACTAGCGTGGGCATTTCCATACCATTTTCCGGATTTCCTTTGGGCTCCCCTAAGGTGATTTTATAAATCCTTAAGTTCAAATTTCGATTTGCTTTGTACCCCCATCCTATGTGATTTTTATGGGTAAAAAACGGAAACTTTGAGCGCTTTGAGGCACCCCAAAATCAAGTCCGATTTAGGTGAAATTTGGGCCAGGTCAGTTTTTTTTCTGCCAATCATAAAATGTATATTGTTGGTTTTCAAAATTCGACATGATTCATTTGACTGCCACCAAGGCCGTATTAAGGGGAGGGTGGCAATGGGGGCAATTGCCCCGGGCCCCACTGCTCAGGGCCACACGAGGAAAATTACAATTTAAATATAACTTTAATCATATAACTTTATGTTCTAGATAACTAGAAAAGATCATGAAAATCGGAATTAAAATGTTTAATATAACAGGAAAAGGCGCCCCCTTGAAATAATATCTGGAAGTTTCACTCTAAGTTAGGGGGGCCCCTATGGTAAGCATTTTTCACGCATTTTTTGGCTGAGGCCAATAAGCACAAATTTTACAATATCTAACAATATCTGGGCATTTGATCTCGAATTTTTCAACATAACAAACAAATGGACAAATCTAAGCGGAATTCAGTGATCATTCGAAAAAAAATCTATAATAAAGTAACTAAAACCACCTAAAATTTTCATTTTTTTTTATCGAAATACATCAGCAGCGTTCAAATCTCTTTTTAAACGCAAAAAAAAATCGGATTAAACAAACACAGAAAAATTGAGCCTTATTTAGACTTTAGTTTGCTGTATATGTCCGCTTTACTTTGAAAACCCAGACATGTCCGAATAAATCCGGGGAATCTGGAATGCATACCCTTCCATAATTAATACATCACTTTCTCTTATGTAATGAATAAAGAAAATATTCCAGGAGTTTCCAGCAAATCAAGCATTACGTTCTGTTAAGGAAGTATTTTCTTCTCATTTAAAAAAAAGCGGCTTTTACGGTACGGGGGATAGATTAACTTTTTCTTAGATGCAAGGCCGGATTAAAGGGGGGGCAAAAGGGGCAATTGCCCCGGGCCCCCCGGCTCAGGGGGGCCCCCCGAGGAAAAAAAAGTTTTTACATCACTTTAATCATACTACTAAAAATCTAAAGAAACAAAAACTAGAAAATCGGAATGAAAACTTGAAATATTAAAACTAAAGAGCCCCCGTGAAATAATATCTAGATCAGTTTTTGTCTTAAAAAAGTTAAGGGGGCCCCTCAGGACAAAACCGAATTCGAAAAAAATTAAGAAGAATATGAGACAAAACACCTCAAATTTTCATATTTTATCGAAACATATCAGTTACGATATTCTGTACAAAACAGGTAAAATAAAGAAAAAAACATCTGCTCATTTACATTACATTCAAACGTCTTGCAAAACAATAATGTTTGTTGTTACGTTGAGTTTCTAAGTTATGGTTTACTGCACTAAAATAGCAGCTAATTTCGCTTTATGATAAACATTTTAGAATTTAATACGGGCAGTATCCGGATTAATACTGCGTACTGCGTATTATAATATTTTTTCACCTTTCAATAATAATTATTGACATTTTCATTGGTTTATAAGTTCTAAACACTGAACTGTTTGTTAACTGAATTTCCATCCCAATTTCTGTCTTAGACTTGAAATTCGTATCGGAACATTTTCAACTGATTTAACCAAAATTTTATCATCTACTGAAGTGAATATTCTGAATTCAGCATATCAGCATATCATCCCTTGCGAAAATGATTTTTAAACAACGCCTATTTTTTCCCCGAAAAACGTTTTTTTTTCAAGTTTTGTTTTTTTCTTCAGTAACTGAAGTTCAGTTTCATGATTTTTCTGAACTTTGAAATTTCATGAATTTTTTGTCAATAATAACTGATTCTCAATTTTTTTTTCAAGCGATCATTTTTGCACTAATACCCACTTGGCTTTGAAGGCATCGAATTAAACTTTCCTCACATTTAGAATAACAATTTGATTATTTTTTTATTTTATTTCTTTTTTCTCAGGGATTAACAATTTGATAAATAAAATATTATCTGATGAGAATCATATTCAAAAACATCTCATGAAAAGATTTTTTTTTGTGTTTCAAAGACATAGAATTGAAATTCACATTTGGTGCAATTTCTGCTTTTGCTCTGATTGTAACTTTGTATCTCTTTTTTTTAAATTTAATTCATACTTTGTTTCTCAAAACTTTATTTTATATTATGATTTAGATTTGAGACACTGAATTTTGGTTCTGAATATGACGTGATTTGAAATTTTGAATTCTTAAAATCTTATATCTGTATCTCTATGGAATGTGGATTTAATTTTTTTTGAATTTTGTTTTCTTGGTTTCAAATCTTCATGGTACTTCCTAATTTTCCCTAGGTAAATATTTCTCGAATAAGCACAAACCAAACGATCAATGATGATATAAAAATCATTTAAAATATCTATCCGGTTATTTTTTTTAATAAGAGAATTTTAGTTGGGGTAAGGGTTTTTTTTAAAAAAAGAGTTTGCATTTCCAAGAAATTTCTAAACTCTTCCGCAATGTTTGCACGTGATTGATTAACTATTTTTATTTGAAGATACCAGAAACTATTTTCAACGCAGACAACATGCCTTTTTGAAGATTGTATACTGAATTCATCTCTAGTTTTTTTCACGTTTGAAAAGTTTTGTATTCTCTGGGTAGCATTTGAAAAAAATAATCGAATTATAGGGGCCCCCGAGAAAAATTGCCCCGGGCCCCCCGATGGCTTAATCCGGCCCTGCTTAGATGAAAAATAGACAACTGTAGTTGACTAATCAGGATCAATCGGCAAAACAGAATAATTCTGCAATTAAATTTATATTCCAATTTGAATCTAAGATTTTAAATTCTAATTATTACTTTGCCAACTGATTTAGCCCAAATTTCATACTTTTGATTCTGGTGAACTTTTTTTTAAAATAAACATTTGGATTTGAATTATAATTTTTTCAATTCCTGCTTTACTCTGATTGTAACTTTGATTCTCAATTTAGTAGGTATTTGAATTTCGTTTGTATATGCAGGCCCAATAGCCATGATGAGAACGTTATTCATAAAAAATAATAAATTATGTTAGTTGAATATTTTTCTCAATATTGAAAGTTGTTTGGAGAATGAACTCTGGAGTTTAGTAAATTATCGAGTTGAATCGATAGATAGGACCTATAAAAAGTAGTCTTAAGTCTGTAAGAAAGGTCAACGGTTCGGTTTTTTTATTCAAGCATGCACAGCAAAAATTATTTCCTGTAAAATTACGCAAATGTCCTGTAACAAAAAGGAGCAGGACATTTACCGTAATTTTACAGGTCGAAAACATGATTACGTGACATTTAATTTTTAGTGTACAGCTTTTTTAAGGTCTTTTGCTGTAATAATAAATGAATCTCCGTTAACTTTCAAGGAAAACAATTTAAAATTACAGGTTTTGTTATTTACAGGTGATTTATTTTAAAGGTTGCAGTTTTCAGTGACACGTAATAGTCAAAAAAAATTTCTGAGTGATTTATTCTGATTTCTATATTCAAGGTTCCCTGAATTTTGGAAAGAAAATGTTGGCATCTCTGATTGGGCTTGGATCAGACCATGATGAATTATGGTGGTCTCAGATGCCAAATCGCACGTTCAGCAATATTGAAAAAAGTTCTGACAGCTGGCTGAGTTGTTTACGAAAAAAGGGGTCCAGGGATGCCAGGTGTTTGAGATACAAAATTAGATAAATTTGGAAAAAAAGTTTATGTATGTCTGTGCATGTCGTAGACCAAAGATCAAAATATTTAAAATAAAATTGGATTTTTGATTATTTTATTTTATTTAAACTAGACTTCCGGAAATAAAGAAATGATTTGATAATTCAATGAATTCATTTTATTCGAAACACTTTTTGTATCTTAAATTACAATACACTCCGCACTTTTCGGATGCTCCGAAATAGCTGTGACTAACTGTGATAATATGTAGGATCATTTAAGGGTGGACCAAACAATCATAATCCTAAACCGGATGTTGCTTGTCCGATCGATGGCATCAAGGTGGGACTCAGGGTGTTCACCATCGAAGCGGTAGTCGAGGCTAAATCATGCGCTACGACACTGCCACCGCTGACGCCACCCCCTCCACCACCGTTTAGCTCATTGGTTCCTTCGTTCAAAAGGGCCAAAAACTCCATCTGGTTCTCCCAAATGATACCCATCAGACCCGGATTACCCGATTGGATCTTCTGGAGCAGCGATGGCAACAAACGGGAGCCCTCCTGAAGCAGCTGTTTCATCTCGATGAAGATCTGATGTTTCTGCAGGAAAGCCAGTCGCTTCTCGGACGATGGGAATGTCATACCTCGCCATGTTACCAACAAAAGCTTCTTTGGATTATATTTGCAAAAATCAATGCGAAATCTTTGTCTGAGCAATATCTTGATGATTGGCAAAACTCCGTGTTGTACAAAAATCAGAGCACCTGGCATCCCAGCCAGCCAGCAGCCAGCCAACAGCCAGCTGTTAAATTTCGGCTGCGTTTCGCCCCCACCGCCGCATCCAACCCTCGTCTACTTTTTGCCAAAGTGAGACCACCATACTAGATTCACCATGCGTTAGAGTATAATGTGAACTTCAAAATGCCATATTTTCAAAGCAATAGGGCGTTTGCACAGTGCATTAGTATTAGTTAGCCGTTGGGCAAACAAATGTGACAGCCCTATGTTAAATGAATACAAATCGACTAAAGAAAGATATTTTTTGAAGAATTAATGAAAACTATTGAAAAGTTTCTTATGTATAACACATTTTTCGAAAGCTAGATCGTTTTTTGACTTGATTCTGATTTTTTTCTAATTTGGAGTGAAGTTCTTTAACAAAAATGAAGACTTTGTACAGGATATGAGCGTTTTTAGTGAAAGCAGGACAAATATTGCTTAAGTTAATTAATCAATTTCGTGACGAAAACTCTTAACATCAACTTCCTGGTTCCAAATTTTATATGATAGACCCAAAAACGTGAACAAAGGATCTGGGGGAACCGTTGAATGTGCTTTACAATGATCGTTGGCTTGTTTTTTATTTTTTATTTTGCTTGGTTTCCCACTGATATCCAATAAAATAATCGCAGAATCGTTTCCACATGTTAGCAAATGATCCGAAATATACTTTTTGAATGTTTTTTTAGAGAAATTGAGCATTCATTTAAGGGAAAACCTACATTTTTATTGAATTTTGCTTTTTTCGCATATAAAAACCTCTAATGTGTGCCCAACAGACCTCTTGTATGTGTGTGTAGCAAACGCCCTATAGTAAGCTCTGAATTTTAGGTAACATTGATCCCTAGAGCCCAAAAAGATATATTTTTCTTCTGGATGGATCGTCGTCATCATTGGTTATCGTGAAATTACTAATATCTGTCCAATAACCAATGTTTATCTTTATCCAGTAATTATCTGTTAAACAAGAATTAAAAATAATGTATTTATCTAAAAACTGGAAAATTGCGCATTAAAGTATGTAATGATTGTAGAGTAGAAGACAAACTTTTAGAATCCTCTTTGTCTGATACTCACAAACTGTGAAATGAGAACTAATATGGCGAAAAATAGTCACCTTTTATCTTTGGGTTTACTAATGTTTGCCTTGGGCCAGGGCACCCTGAATTAAGGATCAAGTCTCCTTTAGTAAAGGATCAAGTCTCCTGTAACTTAAAAAATATCACAATTTTTTCTAGTCTCACAAAAATGTGTCTAGTTCATCTACGAGTTCATATATTATGAGTTATCAATTATGAGTTTAGTATACCTAACGATTCTTCATGTTTCAATGTGCATCTGGTGCTAAACTCAAATTTTTTATTTATTTTTTTTGTTTTGATCACTTTTTCGATTGAATTCAAACTGCTCGAATTCGAAAAGTATATAAAAAATCGAACATCTTCACCGCTTTGAACCGCGTTTTCTCAAAACTATCATATAGACATTCGCACCTCTTGGATCCCAAGCGCCTCAATTAACAATCATCCCAAAATGAGGTCCAAAGGTTTTAATCTGAGTATTTCTGTATTAAATCAAATAAAGTCTGCTTCATTTAATATTGGAACACAAACAATTGCGTGTAGTTCAGTCATTTATTAACGAATTCATAATTTGTTTTTCATACAAATGTAGCATTTTCTTACTCTTTCATAAAAAAAAAAATAAAAAAAAAAATTCATTGCTGTTTCGAAGAAATTCTCTTACTTTTCCCATAATACGGCACATTAGGCGGCGCACACCCTTTTCGTCCACCGTTTTGGCGATTTGATTCCACCAGTTCTTCATTTGAGTCATGTTCCTAACAAGTTTTCCCTTTGCCTTAAGCCTCCGCTTCGTGATTGCCCAGTATTTCTCTATCGGCCGGAACTGGGGGCAGTTTGGGGGGTTGAGGTCCTTCGGTATTACGCTGACCCCGTTCGTTGCGTACCATTCCATAACCGTTTTGCTGTAATGGCAGCTTGCGAGGTCCGGCCAAAACATTACTGGACGGTCGTGGGCACGAATAAACGGCAGAATCCGTTTCTGTAGGCACTCTTTTTTGTAGACTTCTGATGTCATTGTCTTGTCAGTGAGAAAGACTTTGGTTTTCTGTCCACAACTGCATATCCCCTGCCAAATCATGTACTTGCGGGCGAATTTATCCGCAAACACGAACTTAAATTTTGCAGGTACATTCCCCCGAGCCGTCGCCAAATAAAATTTTTGACCTGGGATTTGCCCAAAGTCCGCCTTCACGTAGGTCTCATCGTCCATCAGAAAAAATCCGTCGAACTTGGTCAGCACTTGGTCGTACAGCTTTCGAGCACGGATTCTGGCCACATTGTTCTGCTTCAGCGTCCGATTTGGCTGTTTGCTGGCTCGGAATGACCTTATTCCTTCCCGGAGACGAATTCGTCGCACCGTACTGTGAGCGGCCTGGAACTTATTGGCCAAATCGCGGTCTGAAAGATTGGGATTCCTCTTGACGGCCTTGATGACTTTCCCACGCAGTTTCCGGTCGACAGTTCCACTCCGACGCTTCGAATGCGGCTTCCGAACCGTCGTCAATGTTTCCTTGTACTGCTTGATAACACGCCATACGGTATTTCTGGGCATTTTAAGCTGTTTAGCTAGCTTCGATGCCGACAACAATGGATTTTGAAGAAAACTGTGCACAATTTGATCTCTCCGTTCGGCTTCCATGGCGGTTGTTTACAAAATGCTATCGTTTGGTGTTATGACATAATTACATGGTGAAAGGTAATGAATTTCCCGACACGTGGGTGAAAAAAGTTTCCAAATCCGTCCACTAGGAGCGCCACAATGAGCAAAAGAATTTGTTCCAATATTAAATGAAGCAGACTTTATCACCAATTTAATTAATGTTTAGAAGGTGTAGCAAAACATACCGGGTCAGCTAGTAATTTGTAACAAAAAAAGCTCAAATGTCGATGTAATGAAATTTTCCACAATGTAATGGTAGTTATTTACCACATTTTTATTTGTTCAATGGTCCATTCAAAAGGTAGAACTAGACTTATAACATGGTTCAGTTAATTTTCTTCACTAGGTTTTCAGTCTATTTCTAATTGGTTTGCGCTGTATAAATTAAAAATCGGAAGCTAATTTCAACTATCTTGTTTCTTTTCCGTACTTAGGAAAATTACAGGTTGATAAACGAAATATAATTTAAAAAAATTCAAAGTGCATATTTAATGTGGATGAAAAAAAAGGTTACCACAATCAATTTCTATGAATTTTACCAACCAGCAGGGAAAGAAATTTTATGGATAGCTCAGTCAGATCAATACATTTGTCAGAAGTGTTTCCAGATCATATCCTTGAACTCACTTTCCAAAAAAAAAAAAATTTTGCGAGGATGTAGAGGTGACCTCGATCCTAAAGCATAAATTTATTTCTTTCATCCATTTCTCAATTTTTCCTATCTATCTATCGATTACTAGGACGGGGCCGGCGCCGTTATCGATGTATAAAGAGAGAGCATCAGTTTTGTGCATTGAAATTGTTGCTAGTCCCAAGTATTATTCTTTTGACCTCTGCATAGAATTATGTTCGTTTTTTTTTTAAATACTCGAATCAGTTTGAAGTACCAATTTTTATCAATCAAGTTTCTGAACAAACATTTTTATATTAGAAAAGCATTTCGGATTTGATGATTACAGGTGGATGTGAGTAAGTAGTCAATCAAGCTAAGCTAGCTAAGCTATAAGGTGCCTTGATAGTAGAGGTAATCTCTGCATTAGTCTTCCTCACGTACCTTTCACTGATCAAGTGAAGTTAAACAGAAATATATCGTAAGACATTTCACAATTGTATAGTGTTTTGACAGAATTATTCCTGCAGGTGTAGTGATGCTTATGCTTATGCTTATGCTTATGCTTATGATACATACACAGCCAGAACTTGTCTGCATCCCGGTGAGCCGTAAAAGTACATTTACGACTCATCTTTACAAGGCCGGGCCCACTGTGCTGTATTGGACGCAGAGACAACTGGAACACAGGGAGGAAGAAACGTGGACAACAGTACCATACGTTTCCATGGTTATAAAAATACAATTTCGTTAACGTTGGGAGCACATAGCTAAAATTTAATGTGCTCCTTGGTGTTGGTTACTGGAGTTACCGTCTTCAGTGGCTGGAAATGAGGTTTTTGTGCACAGAAAATCAAAACTATGTAAAATAAATCTTTTTTTTTCGGTAATTTTAAAGATTCTAAAATTTACATTCAGTTAAATAGGTTTTCAAATAATAATCAATGCCATTAAGAGTTTAGATTTTCTGTGCCCCATCATCTCTGATCTTTGATCTTGGTTATAGCGCCTTTTCTCGCTCTTGAAACGAAATTTGAAAGAATAGGGAATAATGATTAGTGCTATCACTAAACTTTTCAAAATGAACGGTTTCGAAAAGTTTAGTGGTGAAAAGAAGAAGTTTTTCATCAATTTATTTTACCTTTCAATAGTCTGCAAGGATCAACATTTCTTTTTTTACATAACATTATTCGTATGCGTATGCTATTCAACCTTGTTTAAAACTGATGACTGGAAAATAGTTTCATAAAATCAGCAATTATTGGGTTTACCAATCAAAAATCACAACTTCAAATTCGAAGAATATTATTGAGGTAAAAAAAAAATAGAACATTATATTGTCATCTATATGATATCTTCGTCGTATGTGTACTTTCTTTTATTAAGTAAGATATTCATTTAAATAGCATTTTAACTCTGAATATTGAAAACCTAAACAAATGCTTACCAAGATAATCTTCCTGGGATTTTTCGAATGTGGAAAAAATCATTTAAACAAAATACTTAGCTTTGGATGCGCAAAGGCAACCGAACAGCAAACTGCATCCCATCAAGGCAAGCCGGTTAGCAAGCATGACAAAACAGGCACCACAAAACCAAGACGACGACAGCACAACATGATTTTGAATTAACGATCCGATACAATTTTTTTTCCGGATTTGCAAAAACTGATTCAAATGCTCCTTGACTTAAATTTTAAAACTAACGGAATAATAAGACTTCCCTGAACACTTCGCGGATAGTCATTAACAATTTCCAATCATTACAAAAGTTCAGGAAAACAAACAAACCGCTTCGATTGGCCTCGCAAGCCCTCAATCGCTTTCATTTTTTTCATTTTGGGGAAAATCACTTCGAACTATTCTTCAATACTGCCGCCTCAGTAAACTTTTTAAATTCTTCTTTATTTCGGAACACTATTTCGCCGATTACAAAATAGAGGGATAAAAACCGAACAACAGCGGAAAACACGAAGAACACAAAACCCACATTTCTATAAACCCAGCACGAGCCCATAATCATAGCATTTCCAGTGAATTTGAAATAAAACATATATCCTGCTAGGTAGTATTTCCTCGCTAACACGAAAAACTTTCTGAATTTATCGAATCTCACTCCTACAATAAACAAAATTTGAAAATTTTCGTTTTCCTCGGACACTCAAACGCTAATATTAGCACAGGCGAAAAAAAAAAACACGACCGCACTCGACCAAGGCTTGCTTAGCTCCCATTTCCTGCAGGTGTAGTGATGCACACGCAAACTGGTAACTTCATCTTATCTTGAACATCTTGTTATTCAAAGATTTTCATTAAACTTGACCGAATACGGAATTCTTTATAACACATATATCCAGTTCGGTTTCGTACACCCAAAATAATAAAGAAATTAATTTTACGGGATTTTTCACGTAAACTAAGTTTTTGATGCATCCCATCGATTCTACGTACGTCCTGTAGCAACCACATTACTTCCCCGTAACTAATACATATCAACCCTTAACTGATACATGAAACTCACGTAAATTCTAAGTGGGTGTCTTGAATTCCGTTTTGATCAACTTTTTCGTGCGTGTGATCATTTTTCTTATAAGAATAAAAGGCAGCCTTTCGAATCTGTTTACGTTTTAATTTTTTTTGTAGCCCCAAAAAAATCTCGATAAGCGCCACAGCAAACCGGCGCGCCGTTGAACGCGAAACCCGCAATGGCACTTTTTTTTATTTTACGTGGTGGAATCAAAAAACACCAGCTTGTTTAAGTTTCTCATAAAAACGTTTTGAGTCGTTTATTTAGTGAAGGTGTTTTTATTCAATGAACATTGAATATTTCGACGACGATAATTACGACGACCGTTGACGTTGTTGGGTTCGGTGGGAGGCCCACCGTCGACAAAATCGTACTTCTGATGAGCATCCGGAAAACCCAACACGCCAGAAGCCGGAACATATTCAGGTGAGTATTAATTATTTTTATTATTATTATTATTTTTATTATTATTGATTTTCCAGATACAATCACAGTGGCTTGTAAGACAAATTTCCTTTTTCAACACAGCAACATCCGTGCCGGTTGTCTAAAAAAAATTGATTCCACTAGCGAATATTTATTAACGAAAAACGCACGGCGGATGAACAACTCACCCTATGCGCTTTACTGCAACTAGGTTATGCAACTACCAAGAAGCGAGATTATTGGTGTCTGCAAGACCCAGCTGGAATGGCCGGAGCCGACGAATCTGCTTGGGAAAATCTTAAAATGCAACTATCGGTAAGTCAAAATTACAGGAGAGGAAAAGTTATGTCAATCGAGTTTTTTTCTGCTTTTACAGAGACTGCAACAACCGTACCAAGTTCACTGTACAAACAACAGCAGCAGGAAAAACAACAGATGTTTCCGGAAAAGCAACTTGGCAAATGCGCAACCTTCACCCCCGCTTGAACAAAGGTTCGAGCCAGAAATTGGTGGTGACGAATAAGGAGGAAATCCGGAAAAACAAGGGCTTGGTGGCTAGGAGCAGGAGTTACTCAATAGTAAGTTTTCATATTTTTAAGTAGATTGGATTCTAAAGAAGTGACCATTGTATGTTTAGTAGATTGTGTAATAAACAATGAAAAATAAATTTTGGAATGACTTCTTTATTATGGAAAAATGGCCATACGATTAATAATTCATATATCATAATAATTAAAAGGAACGATATAGCTGACTATAATGGAACCTCGATTGTATAAAAATTTCTCGTAACTTTCAGCGTCAAACCATGTTGCAAGCATTAAAAATTCACGTAAATTAGATGTGAGTACCAATTCCAATAGGGGCGCGTTTACTTAACTATTTCGTAGCATTTACGTGAAAATCAATTGGATAAAAATTATGTAGTTTTTCACGTAGCCACGACGTGCAGATTATTTTGGGTGTAGGTGAGGTATGTTTTTTTGTTTCTTTTTAAAGTTTGGTATCATTTGTACTCCATAGCTTAAATGGATATGTGACTGTGTAGTTTTGGAATGATTTTTGCTAACTAATGAATCAATACCTACTTTCAGTCAGCGATTTTTTTTGTGGAAAAATGTACTTTGAAAATTTAATGTAAATGAAAAATCATCATCAACAGAACTTCCTTCTGAAGACATTCAATTGTAATTCTAGTTTGTTTATTTAAAGAGGATTTCAACCATTAATGACGGACTTCAATACTCGACATATATCAAAGAGGTGCGAGATGTGGGTTAAAATCCTACTGGTGGACGGTGCATTATTTTTCCCATGCTTTTCAACATTATTTTTAGTTTGATCGATTCTCTGAAATATCTTCACAAAAAATTTTAACTAGCTTAAAACCAGCAATTTTTTTCTGGACCTTTACAAGAAATCATTTTGCAATATCAATTGCTGGAAATCAGCTTTTTTTTCATAAAAAAACTGGATTTTTTTTTTGGATTTTCAATTAGATATTAATGGTACTTTTATTTATAAAAATATTTTTTTTTTGTAAATTTTGCAGATCGATTGCTGGTTTTTCAACAATGAAGATCAAGTGCTAGAAAAATCAGCAAAACGGAGAATGTTTGCTGATTTCCAGCAATAATTTGGATTGCTGGACATTTCCAGCAATTTTTTTCGCTGGCTATCGAGGCAAAAATTTACTTTGTAAATACGATCATAACAAAAAAAAATTATCGAAGCTTAACCACTTTGGGAAGCACTGATCAAATGTTTACAACGTCCGCCTATAGGTGTGCGTTCGAGTGAGTGTCCACGAGTAGTAGCTAAACAGTTTCGCCACCTCACCTCCTTATAAATAGGTGCGCAATTGAAGATTATTGAGGTTAGATGAATGTTTTGAAAAATTTTCATGTGCAGAAACTATAATTATAAATAGTTTGCGGAAAGTTGCTCCCTTTTTCCCGAGAGCGCAATATTCCTGCTCTACTCCCTCGAATATCGTGTTTTTTTTTTTCTACCTACCTAGCTAACCAAGCAAAAGCGAGGAGGGCCAAAACAGTTTTTTTTTCTTGCGCGCCGCTATGCCTTCTTCTTTCCTGAAATAAGTTTGCGGCTTAGTTGGTATTTTTGCGCGAAAAATGATGTGAAAAATCACGATGCTAATGACGTCGGTTTTGCGCTACCGTGAATTTTACACTTCGGTGGGAACCCTTTTTGGCAAAGATTTCCCTGTACCCAGTTTGGGAAATCCACCGCTTGGAAGTTGGGAAGGTGCTTTTTTTCTTGCTGCTGCAATCCTCGTCGAATCCGAATCAAGAATTATTTTTTACCTTCACACACATCCGACTTTAGCGCGCGGCGAGGGGGCGAAACGATTTGTTCAGTGCCAAAATGGATATCTGATGCATCTAATTTCTACCGAATGACGACGGTTTTTATGCATATTCTTTTTTAGATGGATTTGATATTCAAAACTTAACTTATTGCAGCTATCAGTCATCGATAGGTGATGAAATATTTTATGAAGTATGAACAAGGAGATGGAAAACTCATCGTTTTTGCGTCGGAAAACAGATTTGCTTCCTTATTTTTATAAATTTTTTATTCCCGAACTGAAAATAAGCAGTTTTATCGAAAGTCGTTCTGATAAATCTGAAACCGTTATTTCATATTTTTAAGAAACTTGGTACCTACCCATGATGTTACAGATATACCTTTTTAAATAGAGCTTGATAAGAAAATAATCAAATTCCTGAGGAAAAAAAATCGTTTAACTATAGTCCCAAACATATACCAAAATCATTCAAATCAAAAATAACTATGATGTCTTCTGATACAACTTAACTTAATACTCTATTAGAAAAGGTGGTCAAAACTTGCCAATCAATATTTGAAGCCTATTTTATTCCTAATTTTTTTTTGTTTATTTGAGACACTTTACCATCTCCTAAAATTATGATTAATCGATTTGATTCGACTAGCTGCTTATAAAACCTTCCGTCAATACCGCTCATCGATGGAAAAAATTTCATCGCCTCGGGTCCAGTTTGTTGACAGAATATATTTTCAATAGTTTTGCAAAACAAAAATCTGATACCCTCTTCGAATATTTTCAATGGGCAAAATATACAAACATTTGAGAGCTCACTCAACTCATGCTTAAGCGAACTAAACTAAACCGGTCATGTTTATCTGAATCAACTGTCTTCGTCTTCGTCGTCGTCGTCGTCGTCACATTCTGGCTCAGCACCTTTTTGCAACTATAAATCACATTGATGTGTGCGTTGTGCTGCGCCGTACGGTATATGCAACTTTTTGCTGGCTGCACTGCTCTAAAAATAGGAATTATTTTACTTCATTAATATTTTCGGTAGGAATACCTACGAGTGCATCTCTGATAGAGCAAGAGATCCCGGCTCTAGCTACACCTATAAACATGTTCTAGTTTATTTTTTCAAAGGTGGAAATCGAAGTGCATTTGCTGTCATGGGGTTTCAGGTGTTGAGGAAAATTTAATTGGTAAAATAAAAATCTTTCAAAGAGTTCCGGAATCTTTTTTCGTCAATCTTTTTTTTCAATTTCCAACCTAGTTGTAACGTTTTTTCAAATAAATTTTCATCTTCTAATCTGTTTCCTAAGATTGCGTATCTTACATCCAAAAAGCAGGTTGCAAAATTTCAATGCCGCTCGGCGCTACCTCTATGCCAAAAATGCGCTGAATAGTGCACTGTAAGTACCAAAGATATTATGATTGGAAAAGCACTACTGGCATAAAGACTCGAGCTCCCAAGTAAAATAATGCATGACCACTACACCCACAAATCAGATTCTACTCCAATAATGATGAACTTCCTTGGAGGTAAAATTATCGGCATAAGATTCTATGCCGAACCGGCATTAAAAAGCTTTCTTATAATAATGTCCTTCCAGCAACCGCATTCCATATGTATGAAAGAAAACATCCTATATTCTATTACAAGACTGAGCAGGATGGAAACAATTAAGGATATTGTCGAACGATTCAGCAAGCACTGTGTGTGTATCTAAACCGGCATTGGAAATAAAAAAATTCTTTGTTTCCAACCGACGGCAAAAAACCACCAGCGAAGATGACCTGTGCGTGTGTTTGTGAATCGGCCAGCAATAGAAAACATTTTCTAGTTTCACATTCCCACCCCATTTTCCTCTCATTCACATCCCTTCCCCATCAAAGACAAAGACGGATGAAAAAAATACACCGGCCAATTGACGGACGGCCAATGCCGTGCATTTTTGTTGATAATCGGCGGTGGCAGAAAGACTATGACAAAAAACTTCCGTTTACCAACCGACTCAGCTGGTGCACTCGGTAAGATACCGGACTGGCAAGCTGAGATGAGATGTTGCAGTGAGTTCGATTCTCTCTGTATTTTTTTATGAATTATTAGGATGAAAGTCCCATAAAATATTTTTCTGGAATAAGAGTTTTGGAGTACAGTCTGATTTGTTGATGTATGAACCAATCTTGACACACAAATTTATTCATTTGTGTTATGTAATCGGAGATATTTGGATTTATGTACAAGCATTTTTTTTTTTCGTTTTCTTAGCAAAATTTTATAATTGAAGCATAACTCCAAAACTTCAATATTGAGATTTTTTATTTTAATTTCATTATCAGATTCAGTGGCCGATTTCACATTAAAAATGATCTTGGGTTTACTCAGTTCAAAAATGCTTTGAACTAGTAATATTGGTAAAATTGCGTTCAAAAAATATGATACTTAGTTTATTGACTGCATCGATTAGTTAGTTTTGCTGAATACTAATACTCATACTCAAAAGTACAAAGCACTAATAAAATAGTGTGTAGGGAAGATAAGGGCATAACGAGCACCCGGGGCAAAGTAAGAACTCCTCTTTTCTACAAAGAACGTATTTTCTTAAATAATAAATTGCACAACATTACGAAGGTTATTTTTGGAGCTTCATTTGCATGAAATGAGTATGGTATCGATGAAATTGAAATTTATTTTAGCAAAATTATTCTTTATTCGAAAAATAACTTTGTCAAAAATATAGCTATGTCAATTAAAAGTGTTGCAAAATGATGGTAAAGAAGCCATCATTTTGCAATAATTATCATTATTAAGCAAACAAAATAAGTATCCATGGAATAAATGCAATGAGATTCAAAAAATCTTATTTTCTATCAAACAAATTTATAACACTTTAATGGAAAATAAATTTGTAATAAAAATTTTCTAAAAAACTGTCATTTACTAAAATTTCTACCTCAAAGAATGTTAATAGAAAATCCGAATCGAATCACGTATTCACATAAAATCCCTCAAGAGAGATTTTTACCTGAATTACAAATTAATTTAATTTCAAATACTACTCAGTACTAGCACAAGGTCCTATGGAAAATTAGAGCCTGATAATAACGGAAAGGGGTCGCGCAACAAACCTGAAGTTTTTATAGAGTTACGTGGATTTTGTTCGAGATGAATAATTTCATCGTCATGAATAATTTTGGTTGAGTGTTAAAAGCTTTAATTAAGACAATATTTCATCTGAAGAACGCGTTTTGATTAGAGTAATAATAAAATCAGCTTCAAAACGGGTATAATCGGCGTCGATTAACTACCATTCATGTATTTTTCGTAATTTATTCATCAAAAGCTAATGGAAATCTATAATGTACGCACTGCAACATGATGTACACATTGTTCCTCAACTTTCATCATCATTAAATTTTTGATTTTTCACTACAATCAATTTTAAAACGCGTCTTTACCTTGATTTGTTGATTCGGGGCGAACAGAGCACTAATTATCGGGGCACGATGAGCATTTTCTACCGTAGAATCTGGCACCGAATTCAACTTGATTAAGACAACTGAATTATAGAGCAACAATTTGACTAGTTTTCATCTGACGATTTGTCTATTGGTAAGATATTGGAGAGGTAATCAGAAGACTCGAGTTCGGTTTCTTTTTTTCCTTGTAGGGGAGAGCCCACTGCGACCAGTAGTTGATCTATTGTGGTAATTACCCCGCGTTACTGTATACCATCAGGCTCACCTGCACTATGGGTTGAAGTGACAGTTGATTGCTGACTAAGCATTTTATCCCAATCGGGTATGATATCAAAGATGTATGATATAACCTTCTTAGGACTGATATGCAACCATATGTCTTGTGCGCTTATTAACTTTGCCCCAAGAACACGCTCTCTCCTCTTAAGGAGGGCGCAGCAGTTGCATAAGAGATGCTTTGCAGTTTCTTTTTCGAACCCGCAGAACCGACAGTCGTCGTTTTGAATAATGTTTATCCTTTTGAGATGCTGTTTTGTTGGACAGTGTCCTGTCAATAGACCAGTGTAAGTACTTAACTCGTGCTTACTTAAGTTCAACATGTTTTTGGAGAGTCGTGCGCTTGGTTCAATGAATCTTTCGCCTGAGTTGCTCTCTCTGCTGTTCTCCAGTTGGAGACAATAGTGGTGCTTTCCCAGTTCTTGAGTTCCATATTCAAGGCACTCCTAGATACTTCGCAGAAAGGTTCAGGTCCAATTAACAGGCCCTGAGATCCTTCCCTAGCTAGCTGGTCTGCTTTTTCGTTCCCTAGGATACCGCAGTGGCCTGGAACCCAGAATAAAAATACTCTGAGTTCGGTTCCTGGTAGAGGCTTTTTTTTCATTTGCCATTCGTGATCGAATATTTTGATTGTTGCATTTTACGGCTAGTAGATTCATCCGCCAAACAAAGCACCAGAAACATAGGGCCTTATTACATAAGACGAGTCGAGTAACTCTACTCGACTCCATCAGTCACTGTCGAGTCGAGAGAAATGTCGTATCACGGTAGTCGAGTGAAAGAGCTGAGTCACGAACCTCTAAGCACTCGACTCAGTCGAGCTACTCGACTGAAATTCTACTCGTCTCGACTACTGTAATACCAAAATGGTTCACTCGAGTAAAATGACTCGTGACTCGTCTTATGTAATAGGGCCCATAATGTATGAGTGTGTGAATTGTTCGTATTCTACAAATAGACCTGGGTTACCATATACCGGCATGCTAAAAGGAGTACAATGAAAAATATTTCCAAAAGAGTAGAGATAACTTTATAAAATAACAAAAAAATAGAACTGATTAGATTCATTCAAATACTGCTAGTTTGTTGGGAGTAATATGTATGACTAGGCATTCCAGATTGACTACTTTTTCAAAGAAAAAAAATCAAAAAGCTTTGGCGGTTGCCGACATATCGTGAAAAATTCCCGGATTTATCCTAAATCTAAGCAAAATCCAAACCAAAACTACATTTTTTTTACACAATGTATGATTTTTTGAGCTTGTTTCATCGAAATACACGTGCAAACAGTTTTTTGGAAATGTAAAATTTGAATTTAGTTTTTCCAGCGGTCCAAAAACGTGGATCTATGTTGATGTGGAGATGGTTTTTTAATCATCCAAGCTGTTTAAGAGTTTATGAAAAAAGCGAATTGGAAATCAGTACTAACTTCACATGCAATTTAGCCCTAGCCTTGCGTCTAGTACAGGTGCATTTTGTTACTCGATCTCCAAGCATTTTGGGAAAACTTCAAAGTGCAATAACTTTCTAGTTTAAACCCCAATTGCGACGCGATGTATTGCAAAAATGTCAGTTTTTGCCTAAGCTTGGAGATAAAATAATACTCAAGATAATTCCATCGGTTTTAGAGTACAGTATACGGGAAAACGTGTTTATTGAGGGTCACTTCAAAGAGAATTTACTGAAAATATTACTTCTGCCTTCCACTTGTTGATCTTATTCGTCTAACATTTGACAAAAAACATCAAGTTTGCTTGAGAAACGACTATTATGTTAATGGTTTATGAATTTTCTATTTTCAGTAGAATTTATATGCATGATTTTGGGAAAACTTTAAGGCGTTATAACTTCGCAAGTTGGAATCTAATCGCTACGCGATCTTCATCAAAATTGTTTTTCATAACCTAAGCTTCAATACTAAACAAATTCAAAAAGATTCTATTGTTTTAAAGTTCAGTATATGGGGCAATTAGTGGTATGAATAAGGTTTAGCAATTGCTTCGGTAGCTTTTACTATGCTCGAAATCAAGCAAAGCAAAAGCCCAAAGCATTTGCTTAGTTTGGTATGAATAAACGTTTGCTTAGCAGATGTGTACTAAAGTCTTAGAACATAGCTTTTGCTTCGAAAAAAAGAGCTATCCAACCAGCAGAATCTGAAATTTTGTAAAGTAAAATGAAAGAAGACGATCAAAAAATTGAAAAGTACGGCTAAAATAGCCATGAAATCGACGGTGCGGGTGGTGGGTGTAAGAACGATCGGAAAAATTTAAGTCAATACATGCTCGTATGTTGATGTTTAAAGAAAATTGAATACTGTCAAACAAAAAATGGCCTAGCTTTTTAACATTTATCATAAGCTCTCCCACACGTTTTCGGATCGGGATAATCCGATATATAAAAAAAATAGGCAATAGGCGCGCATCTTAACTTAGATGTTTTTTTTAATCTTTGAATTATAAAAAAAATCATATAAATTTGGGAGATCTGAATTATGTTTTAAATTATTACAACTTTCTTCCAACTCAAGCCGATTGGAATTTCTTCCACTGTAGCCGGATTTTTTTCAATTTGAAATATTTACTAATTGATTTGTTTTGTTTCATCTTAGACGAATCATTTCATAATACAACGACAGGAATATGAAAAAAGTTGGGTTATCACTTCGACTGTTCTTTATCTATGTTGAAAATGCCTTTTTAAATTGTATTAAAGTGTAATATTGCTTATTTTATAAATTCATGACGTTGTTGAAGAATTTGTTTATTGGAAAAGTCTGCTACCAAGCATGCTTAGAAAATAAAGTAATTGCTAGGAGATTTCTCGAGCGATTGCTTCAGATTTGGGCTTTATTCATACCGAACTAGCTTGTTCTAAAAGTAAAAGCTCCTGACTGAGAAAACAGCTGTCAGAAAAAACTTTATTCATATCAACCGGAGCAATTGCTTTCTGCGACAGCCCGAATGCTCGATTTAGTTTAGCAAAAGCAATTGCTAGGGGTTTTTCATACCACCTAATGTGTTTATGTTTTTTGAAGAAAATTTCTTGGAAAATGTCATACAAGACTTGCATTCGATGATCCGTTCACTATTTTTAATTTTTTTTGCTAGGATTTGATCCCCAAAGTATGCAAGGGTTCATCGTAAGATGAAATTTTATGGTTGCAGAATTGTAGCAGAGCAGTGGGGTTATCTTTTCGAATGATCATGAATGAACAAGGTTATAGTACAAACTATTAGATAACCCAATGAAATATTTACTATAACGTTCCGTAATCAGAGTAATTTCGCAAAACTCAAGAATATTTCCACTCTTCGTTCCGAATCCCTTTTTGAGCTTGCACTTGAGAGTCAAGCACAAATTACCTTCGATAGTGATCAATTATGCCATTGAGCCACTTTTCAAATTCTCACAACAAGTGGGCGCTTCCGCTTTTGCAGCTGAGCACACAAACTGCAAAATCACAAACGAAAATTTTCACAGGAAAGGCCTGGATTTTCGTTTGATTTGCCCGGATATGGCCCGGTTATTTAACTGAAAATTTTAAAATTCAATGCCGGATTGTGCCAGGTTTTCGGGTAGCAATGCTCGGATTTACTCGGCTCAAATACGCTCAGAAAAATTTCTGGAAAGGTTGGGAATGACGTTTATGATAATTAAAAATTTATCATGATTACTTTACAACTAATGAAAAGAGAAAAGTCAGAGGCTGAACCTAATTCGTTTTTGGATTATTCGAAGGAAAAATAGTGTTTGATGTAATGCTGACAAACCACACTAAACCCGATAAAACACTTTATTGAAAAAAAAGAAAAAAAACAGTAACGTATATTTCCTTTGATTAAGCAATATATTAGAATTTTGTGCTACGAAGCATTTGAGAATATTGCTTTTGTGCTCTTTAATAACTGTTTGGAAGTTTATTGCATACTTGCGCTTTCCGGGCTCACTATAAATGACGATTCAAAGGTTATGAAGGCATTCGGGAAAAGAAGAGTACGGCCATCTCTCAATCGAAAACGAGTACATGTACTCTTAAAAGAGTACGTACGGTAGGGTGTCCCAAAATTGCATAACTTCTGGGAATCTGGGGGCTCACCCTCCAAATGGTAGATTAGGATGTGCAGAACAAACTTTTATATGGGGCCGACTAAAAAAAAATCATGTTTAGAGGTTCCGCAAGCGCGATCTTTAAAAAAAGTCCACTTTAAAAATATTTGATTTTTAATAAGATCTGGGTCCAAAAATTTTCATAAAATTTATATATTTTATATTTTTTTAATTTGGTTTGAGTTAAAAACTACACGTAAAAAATATAAAATGAACCGAATTTGTATCAAAATGTAAAACTAGCATGCTATTTTCAAGAAAAAAAAATTTTTTGGTCCAAAAATTTTGAATTCAACTGACCAAAATGTGTACCAAGTGTAGAATATTTTTAATACCAATGCCATCAAAAGATGCGGATTTTTGTGCACTTAAATTTTGCTGAACAAAACATGTAGTTTGTATCAACGTGTGAACAGCTATTCACGATTGAATGCTTAACAAAAATCACAATTTAGGATATTTTTTATTTAATTTATCAAATTTGCCTTAATAAATACCTACTTTAAAATCAAAATACTTGCAAAAAAAGACTTTGATGGTTTAGGGGAGTCATCAGAAGGCCATACGCCAAATTTGAACGGAATCGGACAACAGGAAGGGGTTGCACTAAATCTCAAGTGTGAAAGGGATTCTGAGACAAAGAAGCATAAAAAACTGGTTTTTAATCATACATTTTTGTCTTTATCAATCGATTGCTTGATTATGTAAGTTTTATTAAAATTTCAATTAAGACTAACATTTCACCTGAAGACTGCAACTCGATTGGACTTAAAACAAAAAAGTTATGGCTGTTCAAAGATTGTATTTTGGTTACAAATTGTCCTGTAAAATGCAATGAGTAAAAAGTACTCATTGAGTGTTAAACGACAATTTGCCACAAAAATACAATCTTGGAACAGCCATAACTTTTTTGTTTTAAGTCCAATCGAGTTGCAGTCTTCTGGTGAAATGTTAGTCTTAATTGAAATTTTAATAAAACTTACATAATCAAGCAATCGATTGATAAAGACAAAAATGTATGATTAAAAACCAGTTTTTTATGCTTCTTTGTCTCAGAATCCCTTTCACACTTGAGATTTAGTGCAACCCCTTCCTGTTGTCCGATTCCGTTCAAATTTGGCGTATGGCCTTCTGATGACTCCCCTAAACCATCAAAGTCTTTTTTTGCAAGTATTTTGATTTTAAAGTAGGTATTTATTAAGCAAATTTGATAAATTATATAAAAAATATCCTAAATTGTGATTTTTGTTAAGCATTCAATCGTGAATAGCTGTTCACACGTTGATACAAACTACATGTTTTGTTCAGCAAAATTTAAGTGCACAAAAATCCGCATCTTTTGATGGCATTGGTATTAAAAATATTCTACACTTGGTACACATTTTGGTCAGTTGAATTCAAAATTTTTGGACCAAAAAAAATTTTTTTTTTGAAAATAGCTTGCTAGTTTTACATTTTGATACAAATTTGGTTCATTTTGTATTTTTTACGTGTAGTTTTTAACTCAAACAAAATTAAAAAAATATAAAATATATAAATTTTATGAAAATTTTGGGACCCAGATCTTATTTAAAATCAAATATTTTGAAAGTGGACTTTTTTTAAAGATCGCGTTTGCGGAACCTCTAAACATGATTTTTTTTAGTCGGCTCCATACAAAAGTTTGTTCTGCACATCCTAATCTACCATTTGGAGGGTGAGCCCCCAGATTCCCAGAAGTTATGCAATTTTGGGACACCCTAACGTACGGTTACCCCAAAACAGACATACATTTTTCTGTTATTGTTTTGTTTAAGCGTCCTTTTTAAGGTGGTCATTATGCCCTTATCTCTTCTATCTATTCCCGTATTTTTGTAAGTTTGCGAGGCAAAAAATAGAGATATTTCGTCTTTTTTTTTACTTGCTAGAGAACTCAATGACCCACTTCGGTACGTTCAGATGAGAATTGCAATATTTATAGGACTAAAAAATCGTACTTTTTGAGGAACTTTGGTGATGATCGAAATCTTATAATTTTACAAATCTGAACGTGGGATTTCGAAACTGGTTCTAAATACTGATTTTTTAAGTAAATAGACACGGCGTAAAGTTCTCGGTCTGAAAGTGATTGTATTCCTATTTTTTCCTGATTTCTGATTCGATATCTGGAGGTTGGTTTAAACAATAGATAAATAAATTCTGATTCTAAATTTGAATCCTAAATTCAGATTAGATGTTGATTTATTTGTTACAAGAGATGTACCGGCGCCGAATACCGCTCATAAATACTTATACCGAATATTCGGCCGAATAGGCCGAATATTTGTTTTAAAAATTCATACAATAACAGATTTATCAAATTTTTCAAATGATATTGGATTTTTTACAAAATATCCATAAGTAACGTTGAAAAAGCTGCACAATCATCAAAAACTTATGGTTTCAGTTCAACATCTTAGGTGTATCTGTATATTTTTAAGTGTAGATCATACAGGAGAATGCTGACAAGTATCGCTTTATACTTTTATTATCGTTTATTCCATATTTTCTTGAAATATCTAAGCTTGCCCATAAATCCAATAAAAAATTCGAGATATGTAAAATCTGGGCCTAAAGGTGACCAGTCATCTGATGTCCTTTCAGTTATTGATGACATTTTTTAAATCTGAGAGACCCCTACTAGAAAAAGATCTTGTATCATCTGGTTATATTATCTGATTGAAAAAAAAAATCGACTCAGGAACACGAGGGGCATTAATATGAAAGGAATAGATGGAAATTTAAATAATTGCTTTTGCATTTTTATAAAAAAAAAACCTTACAAAATATTCAACCGAATATTTGTTTTACCGAATAGTTGAAAAGGTCAATGTTCGCTCACTATTCGGTACATCTCTATTTGTTACCTTATTTTTAATACGACGCGGACTCCAAGAATCCCTTATGATTGGAGACTCTATTCGACTATGGAAATTTGTAAAACGAAAATTTGTGTTGGAACTTTGTTTGCTGAAACAATAAACTGGGGAAATATGTTTCAAAATTTTCGATGTTCAACATGAGAACTTATTTTATTACCCTTCTGAATGCATTCTGCTGATTCAGGGATCAAAACGCCATATGTAGCTCAATGTTATGGTAATGATTGCGAAAGATCTGCACTTTATCAAACTATAGTGGCTGTTTATTGCAAATGCTTCAATGCGTTGAGTCATTCTACGATCGTATGCTGTCTGCAGGAATCAAATGCCAAAGGTAGGAAAACATTTGGAATGATCTTTAAGTTGCAACATACTCAGATAGGCCTTCATCTGGACACTGTATCGAAAGTCCATAAAGATTTTCAAGCAAATGGTTTAATAGCTGAACCCCATCCCTATAAGCTAAACGAAACGAAAATGCAATCAAAAACAAACAATTCTGCACACATTCACAGCAAGTTTTTCTGGATTTTCCCCTGGTTCACGATGGGGCCGAAAACTGCTGATCATCATCACACTTCGACGCTAAAATCCCTCGAAGATTACCGCTGATCTGGTATGGTTCAGCACTGAATACATCGAACTAAGAGCAAAGGCCGAACGTACCCTAAAAGCATCACACCAATAAACAAACAAACTGCATTTTATTTCGTACATCCCCCCGGTGTCCGTTCGTTTGGATTTTCTCCTACGGGAGGGTTTTGGTGCTTCCAAACAAATTAAAAGTCCTATGACGTCAGCTACTTTGGGGTAGTGCGATTTTCTTTCTGATCCGAAAACAAATATTTTTACTTTGAGACAATCTCTGGCCAAATTTATTGGATTCTAAAGTGCAGAGCAATCCATAACATTCGGTACAAACTTTTGAAAATTGCCAACGGCCAAACTGTCCTGAGTCTTGGCCCTAGTGCGTAGATTTTTACGCACGTTGCTTCCGAAAATGTCAAAACACGCAACGTGTTTAATATTATTTCACAAATACGCAATCCGCTAAGCCGGTAGTTTGAACCCCTTTTTTTATCTTCTAAGTGTAAGCAACACACCAGCAACCCAAACACATTTCTATGTAGAGTTGTCTTTGGCTGCCTTGGGATGATGATGATGATGGCGATGATGAGAAATTGGGAGCGGAAAAGGCAAATTGCTTACCCGCGTGCAGTTCTAAAAATATTCCCGATGAAAATTGCCGCTGCCACCACGGACGGTTCTCTGTCGCTCAAGAAACCCCCGTCCCCCAAATCATTTGGGAACGAAATATTGAATCGGAAGGTTTTTTCAGATTCATTCAAAAGGGGGAATTATTAAAATAAAAAACAGCAATAACAAGTTAACCCGCTACTGTTGGACTGAATCCATTGAAAAAAAAAATTTTTTTTGTCAATGGAAATAACTTTATTGACCTCTCTGACTAAACAATGTATGTCAAAGAAAAACATTTTTTTGTATTTTTAAATATTCAAATAGTGTAAGAAATAAGAAAAAAAACTTATTTTATCCAGGTTTCATAATTACTAATTGAATTTTGATGCATTTAATTGGTTCAAATCTTTAATAGTAGGGAGAGGGAGGTATCGTGGGCCATGGGGAAATGTGGGCCACTCTGAATATCTCAGATGTGTGTTGAGATAAAAATCTCAATCCAACTGTCATCGTCGTAAGCATGTTTTTCTATATGTTGTTGACTTAAATACGCATCAAATGCTTCTTTTATTTATCTAGCTTAAAAAAGTTTTAAAAAATGTATATAATTAAACAAGCACTAGCTGATTGCATCGATGGGGAACCTAAAGTAAACCCTAATGAAAATATGCTCATACGCTTATAACCTTAGTATTGTCATGTTCTTTCGCGTGAAAAAGGATTTTTTGATGAACCATCAATAAGTCACACAAACGCAACCATTTTGCAAATCATAGCTTGTGGGGAATCGTGGGCCACACTTTGTGGGCCACCTATATTTTGGTGTTTTATACACATTCAGAACTTAAAATACGTTTTCCCTATCTGTGAAGTTATGCCAAATGAAGAGTTATGAAAAATATTTTGTCCATCCTATATAAGGAATTTCGCCAAAACTTTCGCAAGCCAGGTTTTTGAGTCTATTCGATCATACACAACTCTCTTTTTTATTTTATCATCTGAAGTTACTTTAAAATAACGAAATGAATTTTAAATTACAGTTTTGGGTCAACTTGGGTCAATTTTGCATGTTATTTCATATGTCCATATTAACTGTTCATTGTTTTTGCGATATTGACGTTATTCTTTATATGTACATTGGATTGAGATGAAAATGTGTGGATAAGGGTTTTAAGGGACGGACAATTTATTTCAGGTATTTAATTTTGGGTCACTGGTTTGCGAAAGGGCTCGTTCACATTAACTTTTCACTGTTTTTGCAATACATTATATTCATTTTTAAACAGTTGTTGTGTAGGCGCGTCACGGTGTCTCTGGGAGAAAACTTTATTTTCGAAAATTAGCATCGCTCGATAATTTTGGCACCATTCGAAAGCTGGGTCTTTCCCCTTTCATTTGAGCCCAAATTTGAAATAATCCATTTTTTTTTTCAGATAACCAAATTAGACCGCTTTATTAAAATAAATAATGCCAAAACAAAATTTAACACCCAACAGAAACACTCCGCTCCGGCTCAGCTTAGTCGAAGTATTTCTTGAACTCGGCAGCTCCGGCCTTGTTGATGGCCGTTCCGAGGGCTTCCTTGCGCAGCCGTGCGTACCAGCTGGAAACGTTCGAGTACTTGGCCAGATCGACCTTGGCCACATCGTAGGTGGAGATCGTCGCCAGGATACTCAGATCGGTGATCGCCGGCCACGTATTTGCCCCCGGCCAGGAAGGTGTTCAGGAACTCGAGCGCTTCGTAGATCTTCTTCTCCAGCTCCGGGTTGGCCGGCTGCTTGGCGAAGACCTGCGGGTAGAAGTAGTCGGCGAATCGCTGATACAGGGTTCCCTGGTCGAAGTACAGTCGCTGGTTGACCACGGCCCGCTTCTGGGGATCCTTCGGGTACAGGGAATCGTCCTTGCCGTACTTCTCCGCCAGATAGGCACAGATGGCGCGGGATTTCCACAGGGAGAACCCATTATCGACCAGGGTTGGGATGCAATGCTGGGGGTTGAGCTTGAGGAATTCCGGCTTCATGTGCTCCCCGGCCATCAGATTGGTGAGCTTCAGGTTCAGCTCAACGCCAACGGCAGCCGCGGTCATCTGGACGGCACGACATGGAGCAGATCCTGGCAGGTAGTAGAAATCCATTTTGCTCTTTCAGGGGGGAGATGATTAGGCACAAAATTAGAAAGTAATGATCACACTTGGGGAGGCACAACGATGATAGATCGATCCAGCGATTCGGCGAGATCTTCAACCGGTGAAGTTCACAAACAGACTGACGATCCATCAGGGGGTCTAGAACAATTTATTTTTTTGTGGATTTTTGAACCTTTTGAATGTTTTTTTTTTTCAAAAAGAAAATCATACTAATCACTGTGAAATCACTCGTCTTACTTTTAGTGTTAGACCAATCCCATATGCTAATAACATAATTTAATAGGAAATTTCCTTTGCTACAATTTTGTAGAATTGATGTCTTGTCTGTGTCTGTGATTGTCTAGTGGTAGAAATTAAGCGGAAAGAGTTGTAATGTGACAAACAGTTTGATATTTTATTTACATTAAAAAAACAATCTTGCATCTTCCATGTTCAGGATAATCTGAAGTAAAGAGCATTTGAAGGATTTATTCTGAAAAGAGTGTCTCCTGCTTTTCTTGAAAATTTAGTCATTTATATTTTAAGCTAAGTTAGTGTGTAGAGATGTACCGAATATCGCCGAAAAACTGTTAAGCCGAATATTCGGCTCACCGTATAGTTGAGCTAAGTATTCGGCCGAATAGGCCGAATATCTACTACAAACTTGTAAATTTTTCAAATAATTTTGGATAATTTATAAAATATCCAAAAGTAATGTTGTAGAAGCTACACAATCATTAAAAATTTATGGTTTCAGCAAAACATCTAAGGTGTATGCGCGTATCTTTCATTGTAGATCTTACAGGAGAATGCTGAACGGTATCGGTTTATACTTTGATTATAGTTATTTTATTCCAGATTTTCTGGATATATTCAGGCTTGCCCATAGATCCAGTAAAGAATCCAGATAAGTCAAATCTGGCCGAGATGTCCAGATATTGTTCAATTAATCCCGAGTTTTGCTCGGGTTTATTCAAATTATTTGCTAAACCAAATAAAAAAACTCAAATTCCTCTTCAAAATTTTTTATATTCTGTGTTCAATTTTTCAAAAATTTCAAAATATACATAAATTTTGCCCTTTTTTATTTTTTTTCAAAAATCGTTCTAAATGCTTGACCGTCAGGATACGTGTGGTTGAAAGTATTGTATGCTTAAGGCTTAAGGTTAAAGATCATCTATCTTTTCAACAACTATTTTAAAGGTATCTTGCTAAAATTCGACCTTCATTTAATTCAATATCAGAGAAGCAATTCCAAAACGCTTGGCACCTGTTTTGACGTGTTTTATCCCAGATTTCACAGGAACGAAATCTCTTTGTGTGATAAACGCCCTAGAAGCGACTAATCATCTGATGTCTTTTCAGTTATTGGTGACATTTTAATTTCAGTAAGACCCCTACTTAAAAATATCTTGTAATACATCATCTGATAATATCATCTGGTTGAAAATAATCGACTAAAAACATGAGGGGCATTAACATGGAAGAAATAGAAAGCATTGGAATAATCGCAAAGGTTTTTTCATTGAAAACTCAATAGAATATTCAACCGAATATTCGGCCGAATATTCGTTTGGCCGAATAGTTGAAAGGTTAATATTCGGTATTCGGCCGTTCGCCGAATACCACTATTCGGTACATCTCTATTAGTGTGAGAACTTCATTAACAAATATTTGGGACTAGGAAACAAATTAGACTAACTTCTTACATTTAAGCCCAAATTTTTAATAGTCCACCTGGATTTAAAAACCAAATAGCTTTGTTGAAAATCTTCATCCTTTTTGATGATTTCTGAAGGTTTTCATACTTTATACTTTTAATTGATTGTAAAACCTTAGACACGGGTACCACAAGAATGATAAAGTGTCATTTATTGAACTAAAAAAATCAACCTATTGTTTATGTTTGATTGCATAAATCAGTGTTTTTGGAGGCACAAGCTGAACCTAATGTCTTTCATTGAATTTATTTCGATAAAAAGTAATAAGAAGATTACAAAATCTCAACATCAACTTTGTTTTCAACAATTTCAAGTGGTTGATTTTATGTAATCCTATTATCTGAAAATATTCTTTCAATTAACTAAAATTTTGCATTTGTTAACATTTATGTTTTTCAAATTTCCTAGACAAAAATAAAAATGGGTTTTTATCTGGTAGTATGGAACAATGAAAACATTTGTCTGTGGATTTCTGCATTTTTGGCTTCCCCCTGGAATGTTATTTACTTATTTCTGTAAAAACAAAATATAACAGCGTGTCATAAACAGAATTTAAAGCAGTGTCTTGAAATGCTTAAAATAATTTCTCTAGATTTATTTTCCTAGATTCTGCACATATTCAAAATGTTACATTGCTCAAAGTATGAAATACGAGTAACAAAATTTTCAAGTAAAGCAAGTGCTATCTTTTTTTATATGGCCGGAACCTAGGTCAGGAAAATAAAAATTCGCTGCAGCATTTTTGCACCTTTTTTTTTAACTTTTCGGCAAAAAAACTGAGCACTTTTTGAAAAGAGTTGTAATCGTTTGAGATAAAAACTCGTGCCGAAACCAAACAAAATAAACAAAACTGTTGTTTTATAAATCAGGTATGCTCAGTTTGGTGAAATTCGTAAACCAGTTCCATGCAAAACTCTCTTAAAGACTTAAAAAAAGTTTTAATAATGACTGAGCCCTGGGCCGGAACAAATTTGAAATCCATCTTTTGTCACTTGGAATTGAAACATCACCAGAGGAAGGGAAGGGGAGGGGGGGGGGGTCGAATAGATTGGAAAACAAATGGACAAAAGCTGGCTTGCAACAATCTTGTATACAATCTACATTGCACAAAATCGAAAAATCGAGAAAATTTAGATCCATCATTTGAAACAAAATTTGTAAACAACAGGTGATATCACTCCCATCTTCTACGGTTTTGCTTTCGTTTTTTCAACTGTTTGAATTTTCGAAGAATGTATAAAAATTTTGTTTAAAATGTCTTAAAATTTATTTATTTCCCATATAGGAATTTTGAAAAAATCGGAGTGACAAATAAGAATTTGATATTTATTTAGAAATAATAAAACCCCATAATTGCTCATTACTTCAGATAATCCTGATCAAATTTATGTTAAAAATTGATTTTTTTTATGTAAATAAACCATTTGAACATTTATACACTCTACAATCCATAACTTAGCTCGTAGAATACTATTTCTGGTTAACACAATCAGTGATGAGAAATTTTATTAGAAATTCCAAATGAAATAATAATCACACTGTTTATCACATTACAACCATAGATGAATAACAACTCTTTTCGCTTAATTTGTATCACTGTGATGTCTTCTAAAAAACTGTAGCCAGGGAAATTTTCTATTAAATTATGTTATTGGCATATGGAGTTGGATTAACACAAAAGGTAAGACTAGCGTTTTCACAGTGATTAGTATGATTTTCTCTTTGAAAAATCATTGAAAAGGTTAAAAAAATTAATTGTTCTAGACTCCCCGATGATTTATTTCAAATTTCGGCTCAAATGAAAGGGGAAAGACCCAGCTTTCGAATTGTGCAAAAATTAGCGATGCTAATTTCTATAAATAAAATGGTTCCATCAGAGACACCGTGACGTGTAAAAAAAGAAATAGTTTAAAAACGTTATAAACCGGGCAAAAATCAGTGCGCATTTCGAGAAAAGTGGCCAACTTGGAATTCAGTTGATTTTCAAATAATATTTTGGAATTCGAAAGTACACCTAGATCCTCCACAACGGAAACTCGTTCAAGAGTGGAATCTGGGAGAGTGTAATTCCAAGTCAGCGAATTCTTTTTCCGATTAAAGCTGATTTCATTGCATTTCGCCACACTGACCGTTAAACAATTCAAATTACACCACTCCAGAAATTTACTCAACATTTGCTGCAACTCCAAGCACTCACTGTAGCTCGCAATTTTCCGATCAATTTTCAAGTCATCAGAACCTGCGCATGACCCTCATTAGACCGGTTGTTCTTTACGGGCACGAGACATGGATATTGCTCGAGGAGGACCTGCGTACACTTGGAGTATTCAAGCAACAAGTGTGGAGGCGAAGGAAGACCCACGAGCTCGCGTGAATCCATGGTGAACCCAGTATCCAGAAGGTGATGAAGGCTGGCCGAATACACTGGGCAGGACATTCAAAATTACGAACGACTGTCCTGTAAAACAGGTGTTCGCAAAGAATCCGGTAGAAACGAGACGAGACATTAAACCACGACATTTTATCAGCGTTTTTCCAGTAATAAATTTTTTGTTTGTAAAGAAAACCATGTAGGAAGCGTTACCTATTGTTATTATTTACTCATGGGACTCTTGTGATATCTCGTTGGGAAAACGAAAACGATTGTTTTTTTTTTAAATTGGTCGTATTGTTATTATTTTAACATTAGAAAATAATTATAATTTTCCAAAAAGAAATAATATAAGTATGTACAGAAATTTACACAGCATTTACGGAGTAGAACTTTTTTTGTTTTTCTTCTTTTGTTTTTTCTTCTTTAATATATTTTTATATTTATACTTTTGCAACCGCTTTCTTTTCCTCTCGCGCGCTCTCTCTCTTTCTCTCTATCCATCTTTCGACTGTTTGTTTTTTTCTCTCCACCATCATCATGTTCATCATCAATGTATGTATGTATATATGGGTTACATAATTGATCATTTTCATTGTAGTTTTAGTAGTTTTTTCCTTCTTCCATTGCCAAAGCTACACATATTGTTTCTGACGGTTTCTGTTGTAAACATTTTTCTTCTCAAAGGGAACATTTTCAGTTTTCCGTGCATTTTTGTTTTCGCTATCTTCCTTATACTTCTTTCTGTGTTTTCTTGCGGGGATGATAAGTATTGGTATCGGGATGATTTTAGGGGACTGGTTTATTTTTTTATCGGTTTCGGTTTGTGTCGACAAAAGGTTTCAACTGTGATAAATTGAGTTTTGTTTATGTAAGTTTTTATTTCATGAAAATGTGGCTTGTCTTCAATTTTTATCAACCATTCAAACAAGAGCGATGCGCAAGAATTATTAGAGGAGTTTTCGTGGGAGTATTTTTTTTATTTATTTTTTGCTTACTTTCAATGTGTATGTAACCTTTACCTTTGATTTTTGTTTGTTTATTTGCAACAGCTATTATAATTGGATAAGAAACTTTGTTAGAGGCTTTGTTAAGAATTTAAATTTGCTTGACATCATCCTTGATTTGCTTTGAAATTTCGTTTATTTATTTTTATTTTTAAAAATATAACAGCTTAGGTACAGTTGACAATGTAATGATTCCACTTTTATATCATATAGCGCTTGTTTTTTTTCATTGTGTGTATTTATGTTTTATGTTTATCCTTCTTTTTATTTGTGGTAATGCTGATAAGATTCTATATGTGCTTTCTTGCTGTCTGACATCGAGATTTTGGACATTTTTGCGTGTTTTATTTAGCTTCTCTTTCGACTTTTACTTTTTTATTCTTGATAACCTTAAGAAGCGAATTTGCATCTGTATTGGAACCAAAATAGTAAACAGAAAACAATTTTTTTTTCGTTTCAACAAATCGACTTTTTTTCCAAAAATATGTAACACTAGATTCTAAATTTTTGCTTCTTTTATCCTTTATTTTCAGTTAAGTTTAGTTTCTCTTGTTCTACAAAACACATCTTCGATTCGCAAAAGTTCTTGAGTAGCGTTCAACGTTTTAGGTTTCTCTTTTTCTCTCTCATCTCTAATAGTGTACTTTTCTCATATTTTCAGTTACATTTTTTTCTTCCTTCTGCTAAATTATAATGCACGACTAGATAATACTGGAAATTAAATCCTACACGAAATCATTTCATATTTCCTTTCTTTTCGACTTGCGATTTGTTTTTCCATTCCTATATAATCAATTGTTTTGTTGTTTGTCCTACAAAATTGAATTTGTTTCGCTAAAATAAATGTTACAATCAGGCGCGCTTTTCCACACTCTCACTCACTCACTCGATCGGCAACTACTATAGTGTAATCCACACATCTACGGAACGTCTTGTTTCATCTTATTCTTGATCTACTACTACTTCTTCTTGACTAAAAAGGGAAAGAAAGGGATAAACTTGCGAGGAAACTAGATGATATCTGATTTTATGTTCCAATTTCGGACGAGCGCGAATACATAAAAATTCATAAGTTCTGGTTTTTTGGTTTTCTTTGTCTTGTCTTGTTAATTAGCTCAATAAGGCAATTCAGTTTGATGTTGTTTTTTAATTTTATTTTTCGTCTCTCTCTCTCTTTCTCTTTTTTCATTTTAAGTTTTTTTTCTCTACTCATAACAAATCACGTCTATAAAATATATCTGCAATCTTTGTGTTTTTTTATTTTTGTTTTTAGAATGATTCAAAAAGATTTATCTACTGCCTTATTCAATTTGTTTTCTGGTGTATCATTTTCGTCTAAGGATTTCTAATAGTTTACTTGCTAAGGTACGTTATTTTGTTCTGCTTGGCTCGATTTGTTTTTACCTTATTTGTTTGCTTTTTTTAATGGTACTTTTGCTACATCAAAGTTGATTTTACCCATCGACACAATCATCAGCTATATGTATGAATAATAAATAACGAAATGTACTCTGAGAACATTTTTATATTGCTGCTTCTTCGAAGATCTTTTTTTTTGCTTGGGCCACGTTTTGCGACTTTCAACGCTACCAACAACTAGCGTCAGATGTTTGTCACCGCAGTTTTTTTCCCTGCATCGCGACGACCATCATCAGGGTCTTGTGAGTGCACGTTCTGCGACGACGAAGACGACGTTAAATTTAGCACTAACAATTACAACATCCGTTTTATTTTCATCAAATTCGAATAAAACTTTATGAATGAATTTTATTTATAAGAGCGCCCGAAAAATGAAAACACACATTCACAAGCATCGACGGCAGAAAACCGGGACCGTGTCCGTCGATTCTCGGCGCGCGCGTTCTTGGTGCCAATGAGCGCGGAAAGTCGAGTCGAAGGATGATGATACAGATACAGACCGGGGTAGGTTAACGGAAATGTGGAGCGGAGTATTTGGAACAAGCGGCGTCCTCATCGTCGTCGTCGTCGTTGAGCCGGGCCACAGCTCTTGGGGGGAACACAGTTTGTGTATTTTGGCAATCTCGGGCAACAAATTTAGAGCAAGCAGCTTAATGTCGATCGGTTTCAAATGAGGAACCATTTTTTAAGGGGTAAATTTAGCTACCGAGCGATTCAAATCTAACGGAATCATGAGTTTTTCGGCACAAT
Source organism: Uranotaenia lowii (assembly GCF_029784155.1). Lineage (NCBI taxonomy): Eukaryota > Metazoa > Arthropoda > Insecta > Diptera > Culicidae > Uranotaenia > Uranotaenia lowii. The sequence goes on from NC_073693.1 coordinate 109,135,108, forward strand.
TTTTCTCCATTCAGAATTTTTATCAGTAACTTTTTTTTTTGTTTTTTTTTTCGAGATTTCCCAGTACTTGGAAGCATGGAATGCTCTCTGAACCGATTTATAATTACGGTGCATCACTCGGATGTATTCAGGGTTAAGCTGAACATGCTGTAGTCGGTTCAACTTTGAAATGGACTCCAATAAGCTGAAGTGGTGGGACCGAAACAATCATCAGTTTTTTTTTTGCTAATTTCAAGCTGTAAGACCTCTGTAGAACAGAATCCCCATCTCCCGATTATTTTTGGAAACTGACCAAAACTTTAACAACGATTTGGACCCAAACCTTTAAAGCAACGGTATTGAAATTAAACGCCTGAATCTAGGCAACGCTAAAATGTGCGACGAGCGAGGGGTCCCATTCATGATCATAAGGACACCCACATAGTCCAAGATACCTTCTGTAATTTAAGTTCGATTAATAATCTCATGTTTAGCGCTTTCTACCTCTTTAGGTATGATCTTAGACACTAAGCCAGTCGTAGACAAAAAGTAGAACGAAACACGATCAGTGCCACTGCACTCGTGTCTATATTTTTCCCCACTCAATTTCTAGTTCTCTGTACCGATTCATGTCACGCGAAAGCGAAGCGCTTGGCGACACCAAGATCAAGTAGTAAATATTTTTCAAAATTTGCGACGCAATTTTTCCTTCCCTTGATCCGTGGTTATCCAACTATAGTGTGTTAGCCTAGGTTGGAGGCAATAATACATGTGCGGAGTATTTTTTTTTTCTCTGCTGCTCTCTACTAATGTCAAATGGTGTCGTCGTCGGCTCTCGAACGATCCGTGTCACAAGCTCACAAAATGGCGATACGCACTTTTCTGGCAGAACACGACACAAGTTGGCATTTTAAATGAATGAACATGCCAGTTGTTTCCTTCTTTGGCCGCGATCGCGGATACACCACCCTCAATTTCGTAACGGGAAATGCATATGCGACGGAGCAAAATTCTAAATTTCTCCAAACGCGATTCAGGCGTTCTCAAATGACGCCTCATTAATGGTAAATCAAACCTATTACGAAACAAAATTTGCAAAACATTCTAGGTATCATCAATCGACCGGTTTCCCAGGAATTTCGATGGAATCATCGATTTGTTTACGCATAAAGCCGTACCTATAGGATTTTTGGAACCAGGAGAAAAACTTATGCAAGATTTTTTTCGAAAAAAAAATTGAAAGAAGAAAAGATCTTTGTCTCTCCGGTCTCAACCGGTAGATCTACGGAAAGGGAAGACGATCGATCGCCGCATGTTGCTGCTACTCTCGTGCAGGCGGGCGGATGGATGGATTGGATCGAACCGGATCGGAGAAGGAAGAATCTTCCATCCATCCATTACCATTATGCTTCGCATCGGGATGACCCTTGAAAGTATTTCATCTCGAATTCCAACAAAAGCAGCAGCATCACACACTTCCCTCCCGAGAGCTGCTTGCTAGTGAACGAGTCTCGTTCCAAGACACAAGGCCTTTTGGAAGGAACAAAACAACGCGCAACGCACACACCCGACCCGAGCAACCAAAACCGGCAGGGTGAAGAAGAAAACTATTTTCCTGTGAAATAAAAAAACCCTCTTTCAAGACTCACAAACTCGCATAACAGATGGTTTTGATTTTCGTTCGTTTGGTTGGTTGGTTTGTTCGTCCTCATCCGTCTTCCCACTACTCCACCCTGCGGACCATCTTGGTCCAGGGGCAGCGTGTGTTTTTTCCTCATGTACGGTGTCAAGCTTTCATCGATTCGTTTAGGCCCGGCCCGGCACGATTCATACACTTTTGTGTGTCAGGAAATGAAACGAAATGGTTCATAGTTGGTTGGAAAGAAGAAAAACACATTGAGTAGTGCTGCTGTTGCTGGAAGCTTCTCAATTTCCTGGAAGAAACGATTCCCGCCAGCCGACAATGTGCCGATTTCCTCCCGTGTAATGTTGGAATTTTGAACCGTTTCGATCATAATTTCTACATCATTTGTGTAAAGGTTAGACAACGAAGCCACGTGGTGACCCTCATAAGAAGGCAAACGTAGAGGTTGCACAAATTTCACGATCTTTCTCATATCGGGACAACATCAACCAAAAAAAAAATGTCAAACACGACCAGTACGCGTAGTTATTACCAGTCAGTCAGTAGTAGAACCAGTAGGTACTAGGTCGCCGTCGCCGTTCGATTATTATCGCTTACATATTTGTGTTCTCCAGCCCCAGGCGTATAGGTTATCATCACTTGGCCGGGCTCGGATCGGCGGCGTCTTACGGCTACTTGCATGTCTGCCCGTCAGACTATTTGTCGAAAAGAATCCAACGCGCGAGTCGAAACTGGGAATTTAAAAACTTCTCACTGAAAGGTTGCTTCCTGATTCTTTCCTGATCTGATTGTATCAAAATAATGGCAAACTCCGACTCCGGTCATTTCCAGCAAAAAAAACTTTCGAAGAATCAGCAATAAAAAAGGATACCGAGTCTGGGTTATATTTGGCTTTAATTTTTTATATTTTCTCTAATTGTGTTTTTTTTCCTGCAATGTGGAGAGACTATTATAAGGGGTTTCCCTTCCTTATATGTTTACCGGTTTCTCGTATTTATTTTCACTTGTTTCTTAATGTTTTTGGAAATGCAATTAGGTGTTCTCTCTGTCTCATATCGGATTAATGCTGATTTGTTTTCATTCTTGCTTCCATTTCTTTCCCTTCCTGTGCGCGCGCGCTCGGTCCAATATTTACACAAAAGAATAACTACACTTTGTACACACATACAAACCGTACACACATACACAGTCGAGACTATGACTTTCGTCTGTCGCCTCGCCTCGTTCTGACTCGATCATACACTTGCATGCATGCATGGAACGATCGGTGCATATACTACATTATATTACCCGAGCGATCCAAAAATATATTACAATTTATTCAGTTGTTCTTTCGCGTGGGTTTAAATATAAATATGTTTATGATTTCCCCTTGATTCTTCTGTGCACCTTTCTTTCCCGCGGCTAAGTTCCCTATATACACATAACCTCCTTTCTACTTCTTCGTTTGCACAATAGTGTCCTTTCTCTCATACAATTATTTTTCTTATCTTCTTCGGTAAGGATATAGTTCTCTCCTCATTTCGCGTTATATTCCTATCTATATCTCGACATCCCCTTTCCATTTTGCAAATTCGCAACAGTTTGTTTGTTTTCTTTTCGTGTTTTTGCTTTTTAAATTAGTTATTTGGATAAATATGTATAGTTATTTACAAAATTTTGTTCAACTCGTTTTTACACCTTCTTTTCTTTGCCTAGCTGGATCCCCCGCGTTAGTTCTTTTTCCAGCGCGTTCTTCTCAGTGTGCTCCCACAACAAGTAATGTTTTTAAAAAAGAAGAATGTTTCATTGCGCTTTTTCAAAACGGTATTTTTAAAACACCGCTGAAACAGTCGTGCTCCTAGTTCTCCTGCGCGCTCTCTCTCTCACTCGCCCTAGATTGACCTTTTCCTCACACTTTTGCTTGCTTGAACCCAAAACTAAAGGTAGGAAATAAATTACTCGGTTAACGGTAAACGGAAACGGATACAGAAACTAAAAAAAATAGATTCGACGTTGAGTCAACGCCTATTGGAAAAATGTCCTATCTAATTCCCTAAAGCTACCGCAGAAAACGCTGTCTGTCTGGATGCTGCTGCACATCTCCCCCTTTTCGAAAAAAAATTTTTTATTCATCCGATGAGTGCGCCGAAAAAACTGTAAAAATAATTTTGAAAAATTTGACCGAAACACAAAAATTTCCAATCGAACGAAAAAAAAAAATTCAATAAGTTTTTGTTTGTATAAAAACAGTGCGCGCGCGCACCCACCGGAAGATTAAATGGCTTGTTTTCACGAAGTCCACCCGCATTCGTCCCATTTCCCGTGTGAGTCCCAATTTCGTTTGGGGCGAAAACACAAAATTGACGAACGTTGGTCCACCGCATTGCAGTATTCTACCCTTTCCCAAACGAAAAACGCGGGAGGTGCCGATCGCGCACGCTCAGCTCAGCGGTTGACATCGCATCGCGTCTATGGTGTCACCACCACATCACTTGTGCGCACACCACTCGAGCGCCAAAATCGGCAACGGAGGAAAAATGCAGCAGCAAACAGCTAGCTACCTTAGCAAACTTTCTGCGGCATGTGTTCTTCTTCTAATTATAAAAAAAATCGAACCTCTCTGGAAAATTGAGAGATTGGCCACGTCCTCCTCGCGTCCCCACCTTTCTTCTTACCAACGCTTTTTTCTTGTTTCTCAGTTTGTTTGTTTTTACATTTAGAATAAATTAGACTTGCCCCGCTTCCTCTACCTAGGATTTTGTTTTGTTTCGATTTGTTTTAATGCATCCTCCTACAACATTCTTCCTAGCCGTGTTTTGTTGTTGTAAAAAATTTTGTGATTGAATTAATTTGGGTTGATTTTTTTAAATGAAAAACTAGCTCGATCGATAGTGTGTTTTTTGGGTGGTTGATTGTAGTAATGAGTAATAGAAGGTAGTAGCAGTTGGGATGTGGTTATATGTGCGAATGAGAACGTGTGTTGTGACCATAAGGGTTATAATGTTCGACTCCTGTCCTCCTCCTCCTTAGAAAAAGGTTACCGAAGATAGTACTGTACTGTTTTCTGTAGGTTATTGTTACGATTAGAGACTGTTGTTGTTGTTGTTGTTTTGTAAACTTATAGAAAGATGCGCAGAGCAACTCTCCCTACTTCATCTACATATATTTAACGCACGATTTACATTGAAAATATTATTTATATCAAAATAAAACATAACTCAATAATAGTCTGCAGTCTTTGGTTAAATTATAATTAAAAACATTCCTCCCGCTTCCCTATTTTTATCTTCGCTCTAAACTTTTTTTCTGCTTCTTCTGTATATCAGGATGCTCGATGCATCATGCATATGCATTGTCTGTTGTTGTCCGCGCCAAGTTTATTATTATTACTAGACTATTGTTTACCGTTGAATGCCGGATGTGGTCGTCCGTCGATGTGATCTCTGCCAGCGGGTGCATTTCGTTGGTGGTGAAATAGGCGGCTCTGGTTCTCTCCGTTCGATGGTAACGCGACCCGGCCGCGTTTCGGGAGAACTACTGGCCACCGCCAACACCCGCTTACAGGTACAGCATATATCAGTATTCTGGACTGGAGTCGAGCAGACGCTTTTCGGGCGTAAGATCGTTATGGTTATGACTATGATGATGATGATGATGGTGGTGGTGGTGGTGTCCTTTGCCTCCGAAAGGGCTGGTACTGTTGACGGTGGAGAATTTACTGCTGATGTTGCTCCCGTGCAGATGATGATCCGAGGCACCACCACCCAGCGGGGAGCCACCATTGTTGCCATCGTTGCCACCGCCACCGAGGCCAGCTCCACTGAGAATACTACCGGCGAGGCTGCTGCCATTCTGGGACGACTGGCAGCGGCAACCGTGTCGGGAATGTTTAGCGTAGCATTTGGCACAAACCGCAACGCAACCACGCATCGGCCAGTAACACCACAGGCAGGGCAGTGCCAGGGACAGTGCCCCCAGGCAGCCCCATCGGGTCGTTCGCTTATGCGGCAAACAGGAACAGGGATCGTCGGCGCAGGATATCGTATCACTGTCCCGTTCCAGCTCGTGGTCCTTCGAGCAGTGGTAGTACAGGGCTTTGACACAGCACAGGCACGAGGCGTAGTCGATAATGGTTTCCGCACTGCAGAGACAGGTATTATCGCAAAGCCACCGGGATGGGAGTTGCCGGGGCCGCTGGCACTCTTCGCATCGGCACTTTTTACACGTCGGACAGGTGATGGAGTTAAGTAGATCACCATTCGAGGCGGGATGCAAGTCGATATCCAGCTCGTGCGCTGACGAGTCTTTACTAAAGGTGGTGGTGCTGTTTGATACTGGTTGCTTAGTAATGGGCAATGTTGCCGCCGACTGCAGCGTTGGTGATCCGGGAACCCGGGGAGGGCTCGGAACGGTCGCCGGTGTCGCCGTCTGTCCCAGCGATAATTGATTTGGCCTAGTATTGATAGTATTATTGTTAAAATTTCTACTGCTGCTATGCAGCGTGGTGGTCGTCGCTGTTGATCCGATTGGCTTGCCAATTGTCGACACCGCCGTACTATTGCTACTACTGTTAGTGCTAGGAGAATGTAACCGATTATTACTTTGCGATACTGATAGTTGTTGTCGATTTTGTTGTTGTTGTTGCTGCAGTCCACCACTGCCACTGATGATGGGGATGGACGGCGTTCCGGTTCCGGTTGCCGCCGTCGTCCTGGTGGCCGTCGGGGATCCAACAACATTCGCCGGAAACCGCTGACGGTTCGATCCAGGCGACAGTCTACTAAACGGTGTATCGACATACTCGTTAGTAAGCCTTTCGTTCTCTGGTCTAGGTGCAGCCAGGGTGACTGGGGATGTAGCGGCCGGTGTCGTGGTATTCGACGCGGTCGTATCTACACTAGTTGGGGCCAAAATGCTCGGTACCGAGATTGACGGGGGTAAAGCTGCCGGTGGTCGTCGTCGCGAGAAGGTACTTGCTGGCTGTGCTAGGTTATTACTACCGCTAATATTATTGTTATTATTACTACTAGGAGAATGATGGTGAGTACTCTGGTGAAGGAGATGATGACTGCTGCTGTTGCTACTGCTGCTATTGCTACTGCTTCGCGTGTGTAGCGCCGTGAATGGTACGATTTGCGGGGCAGGTGGCAACGGTGGTGGTGGAGTAGAAGAACTAATATTGCTACTAACGATACATGCAGGGGAACTTGAAGAGCTTAGATTCCTAGGTTTTGGTGATAGTTGCGGTACGTTGTTGTTGTTGTTGTTGTTGAGACTTCGATTCGTAGTCGTACTGATCGTCGTATTAGCGCTGTTGAAGTTACTGTTACTGTTACTATTACTGTTGGCAGCGACGGCGGCGGCGCTCATTATGGTCGGCTCGGGAGCCCTTGGACGATGAACACGGGGCAGAGACTTAGGGGGCCGAGGAGGCGCCAAAGGATCGCCGCCATTTCTGCGATCCATGTAGCTCGATACACTAACGGCTTCGATGTGTCGTCTTCAGCCGTGGTCCACCAAGATCCGTCATCGTTTTTAATCGCCTTCTGGAAGGAAAGAGGAAGAGAAGAGGGAAAAATCAGTCACAATGTTTCTAGAGACTGAAAAAAAGTTTAACAGGTAGCTGTTCAGTTTTGATACACTCAGTCTTAACATTCCATCGCAAAAATGGGCTATTTTATTCCACAAACAGTAATATAATTTTGAATTCAACTGCAACATGACGTTTGGTGAGGCAGAATTTTGATCCCTGGAAACTTGAATCGCTAAATTTTTGTGTATTGATTCAGTCAGATCATTCTTCAGTCTTCAATCGATCAGCTCAGTTGTAGAATGTTGACAAATTTAGATTTGAGTTGGTCGATTCGATTAATTTTATTACAAGAGTTTGTTAAATCATCCATTTCAGTCGACAGTCGATGAGAGTAGACCGGTAAATTTGTAGTGAGTCGTCAATTTCAGCTGTAGTCGTTCAAATCAATGATGGTGTTTCGAAACCGCCAATGCGTCAATGAAATGGAAGTGTCTTCCAGAATTGAATAACACTTATAAAAAACAACCGGCAACAAGCTGGTCGGTCAACCAAAGGTGGACGAAGGAGATCAACTCAAGGGATAACGAAAAAATTCTACGAATGTTTAGAATTGTTTCCTTTGTTTTTCTTTCGTTCGATTCATCCCCTCACTGCCGTTGAAGCTCGGGCTTCGCTACTGCTAATTCTTGGCGATTGGCTTTTTGTTTGTGCGTTTTGTGTCTTTGGCCCGGCTTTGGTTCCGATGAGTGAATGACTCGATTGGCAGCGCGCGCCTCACCGTCGACACCAATGGAATGTTGACTGGTTTTGTCGGGTCTGCGCGCGGTGGAAGGAAAGTGGAAGTGGCGGCGACACGGGGATCCCAAAAAAACCGGCGCGATGACCATGGCTTTGTCTCTAGAACGACGCGTGCTTGCTTAGAGCATTTGTTAATCATATGTGTGGACTGTTCTAGTCTGGGGACAAGTTTTTGTCGATAACGCGCGAAACTGGCGTCAGTTTATTTTTTTTTCAGTTTTGAGACCATCCTAGCTAGCGCCATCATAGTTGGCTGTTTTCGCGGATGTTATTAAAGGTTTTTTTTTTCTAAAGGAGGACTCAATCCAGAATGCTACCTTGGCAACTAATTTACCGAAAAACCACGTGCAACGGCGGCTTCCACGCAGTAATCCGGTAGGGCGGGAAACATCCACGTCAAACGGAATCCTCGTGATCGATCCGAAGCGCGGGGGCGTACGTCTCTCGTTGAAAAGCTTGTACAGTTTTGCCAAGTGGTCGTCGTCGTCGACATCTCTCTACACGACAACGCGCGACATCCTACGCACCCAGTCAGTAGTGTTGTCATTTTTTTTCTGCCGTCGTCGATTCCGATTCCATCTCCCACTGACCGGACGACAGCACAGCTATGGACCAAGATTTGTTAAGAAAATCTCACCAAACACGTTCGTCCATATCCAGCGGTGACGGTCGCCGTAGCCTTAGGAGTGTCAAAACGAACACGAGATGAATTTGGAGACGCGTGGGTGGATTGATTTTCCGCGCTTCTTTCCCACTTCTCTCCAGTCCAGGAACCCTGTATGATGATATAAGCAACGGCGGGCAGAAGGTCAACCTCGACGCTCTCTCGGACAGAATAGATGCAATTAACATTACACCTCTGCACCCGGACGAACAGAGTCCGCGGTAAACGTCCCCGAGGTGACGGACGGCTCAACAAGGTACACCTGTCCGTCTGCTAGTATTCCCCCCAAAACGAGCGTGAAGCAGCAAAAAACGCGACCTCTGGTAGGGGAAAGGAAACCGGACGACCGCCGGACGAGGACGGTTTGATTTCTATTGTTGATCCCCGGAAAGTGGGGGCGGGCTTTGATATTTATTTCTCCTGAGTCCGACGACCAAATGGATGGCTTCCATTTGCGGGAAACCGCGTAGGAGTTATATTTGGCATTAAGATCTTTGAATGGTCCTCTGCCTTGAAATAAACGGTTTCTTTCCCCCCGGCTTCCCTTAAGTCCCAGAGCTTCGACATGTGCCATGTAATTCGGAAGCGAAGAATGCGCTGCGCGCGGCCTGCTATTGACGTAGTAGGATAGGAAATTTCATCAAAATGATCCGCGGCCGCTGTTTTCGGGCGGCTGCTATAGGATGACGTCCGGCAGGCAACAAGAAGATTCGCAGGTGTACCACACCACACCCAACGGACGGAGGTGTTTTCTCTTTGGGGCGATATTTTTGGACCCGAGTTTCCCAAAATAGTTGAAACAAGCTAGCGAAACCGAGAGAAAGAAAGAGTGAGTGGGATTTTGATTGCCTTTTTAAAACAAAAGTAGAATCTTTCGAGAACGGAAGCCCCATCGAGAAAACCTTCTCAACCGAACAGGTGAAAATTAATCGAACCGAATATCTAAGAATGAAATTTGTTTAATAGGTTCTAAATGGCCTACCGATTGGTATGGTCATAAAAATAACACCACGCCACTTGGTTCTAGGAAACGGACTAGCGAGGTGCGAACCAGTTTGGCATACAAAGATCCATTCATTGAGGTGGAAATTATATTCCCCGCACGTGTGTACGTTTGACAAAATTCATCAACCATCCCTAAGCGCCATACTTCAGGTAAGGGTTTTTCGAATGAAATATGGGAAGTTACAAATTCCAATAAATGACGATTATTCGACCACAAATTAGACATTTTCACCAAACTAAAAATATATGACACCACCAAGCGATTTGTTTTCCATAAATCGCAACTTCTTTCATGAAATTTTGATATGTCAAAATCGACCGACACTTACTGCTGGAGCCATCTATTGACAAACAACGAGTACTTAGTTACCAAAATGTTCTCGTGAAACTTTCTTGCTAAAGATGGAAAACGGAATTGCGACAATGATATAGCACATTCGGTCCGGAACCAACTCAACAGTTCCATGTATGTTTAATCCCTTCAAAATTTGAGTCCTTATTTATGAAAAAACCACATTTAGTTTCCTCCTGATTATGAAGAAATCCCATTTTTATTGACATGCACAAGTCACGTTAAATCCACTAAAAATCTCTTTTACATCTTTGTATGTTCGAATTTGAGCATTGGTACCTACCTTTAATTCAGCTTGAACGGAACTTTAAAAGCTCACATTCAGATTTAGACGAAACTTTTGTTGCTAGGATCAAAAATCTGAATTGATTCAAATAATGTTAGAATTTAAAGTTTCCTTTGGAACCCCTCGAGCCCTTGACATCATCGTGCAATTAATTTAGATAACTTTTTTCTGGGGAAAACTTTCACTAAAGACCGACAAAAAGAAACGACTCAAAACGGGAACTGTGAAATTCGACTTCACAATTTGCAATTTTCCGCAGCAGCAGCAGCAAAATGTCAAGAGCTAATAAAACTCATCCAATCTTGATCTTTTTTTTTACAGCCGGACTAGCTTCAAACTGCAGCAACGCTTCAAGTGTTTATTATGGGTCCCGATGTATTGGGATTTATGAGCCCGGGTCCGTACCTTTTTGGGAAACGGAATTTCATTGACCGGCCGGCTGGAAATTCCTGACCCGGAGAAGAAACTGTGAAAGAAATCAAAAGAGCTTGTTGTTCCATAAAACGGTTTCGGACTCTCGCCGTCCTCTAGGCTTTTAGAGACTTGGAAAGAATGGCGCAGTTTGAGGTCTCTCGGCTGGCTTTCGAGTTGCTGAGCTCGGTGCGCGTCTGCGGGCAGGTAAATTTTGGCACCTTTTCCTGGCACTAGAGGTTTCCATGTTGCTACCCCCGGTGTTCCCGAGAGCTTTTGTTCCCGAGTTTCAAGTACTCGGCAGCATTGTTTCGCAAACGAGATACTACCAGTGTACCAAACCGATATTTGTTTACAGCCCCGGTGTGCGTAGCAAGGTTATCTTTTCGAGCCCAAGCTCCTCGGCCCGAAGATTGGACTCGGAATCTCTCGAGAGCTGTGTAATTATGATTATTATTATTATTAAGGGTAAATAAAGCGCTCGGTAACAAACGAACCGGTACCTCGTCGGGTTACCCTCAAGTGCGCATACACACACGGATAAGATACTGGACTTAGAGGCTAGAGGAGATGTGTCATAAACCCCCCGATAGGAAAGGTTACCTACGGTCGGCGATACTCGAGAAACTTTCCCCTCGGCGTTCGGGTGCGCTCGACGGGATGCGGCCAACGAGAGATACCACGAAAAGAGGAAAGGATGAAAGGAATAAATTTTACGATTTGACACATAGTAGGTCTTCCCTCCATTTTTTTTTTTGGTTTAGAGGCTTATTTTTTTTCTTCCTTTAGATACAAAATTATTCGAGGTTGTGCCATCCGATACCTAAATGGCTAGGGGCTCACCTGATTCAATATTATTGGTTAGGTTGGGTCGTGATACAGAGAGAAAAGGAGGAGGAGGAGGACGAAAAAACAACGATCAACACGCAAGGAAGGTATCCCGGTGTATGGGGGCGAGGACTGAGGAAGAGGATGCATACAACATTTGATAATCTGTCTCGTACAACGGGGCACGACTACGTTTACATCTTCGCTGGCTGGCCGCAGCCACAGAGTCCGGGGTATCGATTTCAACTTGATCTTCGGACGCGCGTCTCGCCACTTAAAAAAACTCCTTTGAAGCGTTCCCTCCACCAAACGAGGGAAAGGAGAGAGGAGCGAAAAGAGGTCATCTAGCCAGAAGTAGCCCCGAAAGAATGAGGAAAAACAAAATTTTAAGCTTCCCAAATCGGCTGAAATCTGTCGATCATCAAATTAAATTAGATTCACGCACCCTTGAATCCCTCCACCGCGGCCGTAGTTAGTTAGTTAACGAGGGGGTCCCGCGGGACACGTATGAAGTATGGTGGAGGAGGTGTTGGAGTGGGACGAATTCGGGTCGAGAATGCGGCCCGTGTTGTCATCCCTCGGTCTCCCTTTTTTTCCTCTGTTGCGCTGAAGTGAGTAGTATAGTAGTTCAGGCACAAACACACAACCCGTCCTCCAATTTTGCCTTCTGGGGCCTAAGCGATACGCGCAAAACGAAGAAAGCAATCTCATCTTGATCATCATCATTCGTAATTATGTCCGCGCAACGCTCAGCTCAGCAGTGCTGCTCCATACAGCTGGTACGCAGCCTTCCTGTCCTCAGCTGTGTGCCCAGGCCAAAGAAAGAAGCATGTGATTAGCGCAGTGAGGAGGCAAGATTGGATGCCCGGGCTGCTGGAAGATCACTCGCACAGCACACTCCAATCGTCTTCTTCTGTCTGTCTGTCTTTCCACTTCTTCTTCGCGGAGATATTGCGCGAATGTGTAACTACAGAAGCTGCAGATCTCGAGAAATGCTGTTGTGCTGCTGCTTCGTCCATCCCGGCTCCATTGTGGTGCCACAAGAAATGACCTGTAGCAGTCCCCTCTTCCCTGGGATCCCCACCAGCTCGGGTACCTACTAAACGATTCCAATTCATACCCGGGACGAGCTGAGTGTGAGCCCCAACAATAAACGTGTGGTACAGAAGAGAAACCCTGAAACGAAACCGGCACAAAGGTTGTGCTGTGGCACATTGAGGCCTATACTTTTGCGCTGACTGGCTGCTTGCCACAGATTTTTTTCTGCTGTGCTAACACGAAGACTACAACAGCACATAAAAAGTCCAAGGGCTCAAGTGGTAGTTTGCGCGGGGACGCTCGCGCTGATCAAGTGTATGTACTTGACCAACAACCATGAGGCCGCAGAACCGGGTGCAGCATCAACTACAGAGCAGACCCACTACTTAATGTAGGTGGTGCTGCTGCTGCTTGGGTATAGCGCTCAGAATCACCAGGAAGATTTCCGCCGTGTCAAGGTTGTCGACCTCGGCGAGACTCTGGTTCGGCAGTTTTGGGGTAAGTATTGTAATCTGTTAGATTTTGATGATATTCGTCGTTGTTTTATGCAATTTAAAAGTTCTATTTGGAGAAACAACGTTTCTCGGAGATGCTTTTAAGTTCTCGCTAAGGCCCAAAGTTTAAAACCGGAATAGCTTTACATTTGTTACTTTTTCCTTAATTTAGAATTATGAAATTCCTCAGTTTCGCAGGGAACCCACCTTGGTCCACTTGTTTTAAAATAGCCTTGGCTGCCAATTTATGACTTTTAAAGCTTATTAAAAACAGAAGCAACTTTTCGTACCTCCTAGGGATTAACTTTCTGACGTTGGTCCGCGTCTTAATTGAGACTGAGTGTTATACGAGCTGACCATCAATCGATATTCAATGATCAGCATTGCTTACATTTGCTATCATTGTGCTAAATTCTACTGTACATTTGTTCGAGTACTCTACACTATTGCCGAAATCCTCTGCACTTGAGTCAAGTGCACGCGAAAACCGCGAAAAAGAGCTCCGTATTAAGCTTGGCACAAGAATGACGACACTGCGGTGAGAGAAAGTATACCATAACATAACACGAAGAGATTTTTTTCCCTCTCTTTCTCTCATATAAGACAACAATGACAATAACAACAAGTTTATGTACAAACGAAAAAAAAACAAACTAAGTGATGCTCCTCTACACTTTTCAGCAGTAATATTAGCTTCTAAGATTTGATACCTTATATTGGCATCAATGTGTTCTCAAAACCTTAGAAAAACAAGCTATAGTATAGGTCCGAGTTTTAACAAAACTTGTCATAACTTTGCTAACCACGTATGAAAATTTGTGCTCTCATTTTTAATCAAACTTAGAACAAATTTGGTTCTCGGGGCTTGCTAGCACAATTTTCTATAAATTTGTCACAAAAGTCGGCTCGTCCTGCTCTGCTTTCACCGTTATGTGGTTTAACCCTAATCCGATCTTGAGTGTTTGACGGCTTGTAACTTTATTCAGGTGCAAAAAACAATTCCTTATGGGATACTCAAAAAATTCTTGAAATCTTTATTTTTGCATCATTACTTCTTTATGGACGCACCCCGAAAGCCCAGGAATCCCCAGCTCCCTAATCAGACCTTGAGTGTCAATTTGACACTTCTCACTTAAAACCGGAATGCTCAAAAAACATTTTACTTAGTGTCCAAGAAAGCTGACGTTAGAAGCTGTGCGTTCCACATAAGGATGAGAAACATATTTGAGTTACATTACGAGGTCTCCAAATCTATAAATTTTGTAAAAATTGGTTGAGAAACAAGAGAAATATATTGGTTTTGGTCAGGAGTGTCAAATTGACACTCCAGGGACTGTAACAGGTTAACATTTCAGGGTCGGATGAGGGTTTAATCGCTCTTTAATTTCCTGTACCATACTCCAGGCGTTTTATTTTCAAGGGAGTTTAACTGCCAGGGTCATTCTTCCCTAAAACTCCAGGCGTTTCTTCACAGTTGGGCTATTGTGGCTTGAAAATGCACTGAGATGCGTTTTTCAAGCTGCTCAAGTAGGTATTAAACAAACTTTTCTTTCGAACAGATATAGTATTTTCTTCTATTGACTCTAAAGTGTTCTGAAATTATGCGTTTTTTTTCTAGTGGAAGGCCTAGAATTAGCTACAAATCCATTTCGAGGAAAGTCTATATTAATTCTGTTCAAGACCACCTGATTATCTTCAAATTTGGAGTTACTGTTTTGGCATTTAAGGCGATTTCTGACCACTTTTTGTTACTTTTTAATAAAATCTTAACCCGTTTAAGGGTCATTGTCTCTCGATTTATGACCTCTTAAACAATTACAACCCCGGAAAATTTTTCATCTCCGCAAAAAAAACGAACATTGAATGAATAAGCGAATTTTCATGCTTGTAGAACTGTGTTTCCTAGGAAACATAAAATCGTATAAGAAATGATAAATTAAGTCGTTTACAATGGTGTTGTGAATTGCAATTCTAAATGCATAGTGAAAAGATCGTAAAAAATGTCGTCTGAAGTCAATTTAAATCGGATATGATAGAAAGTCCACCATGTTTGTAAATTTTAAAATGATTTTGCTCCCGCACGAGGTTCAAATGAGACCACCATCGTCTTGTGCTTTCTGCAATCAGCAGTGCATCCAGATGGCTAAAAATCAGATGGGAATTGAGTAATATTGACCAATGAGAAAACTGGAAAACATTGTCGCTGGCAATGATTTGAAGGCTATTACCTTACTCGTTTTCACCACTCGATAGTGTTGCACCGCCCCGGCAAAAACGGGATTTATGTTTTCGCTTTCATACAATTTGTTTACACCGGGAAGCACGACCTGTCAAAATTCACGATAGTTTTGGTTAGGACAAGCAACACTGTATATTTTCAGAGTTTGCCACCGTCGCCATTATGTTGCACTACCAGTAGACCACTTATCGTGAAAACGAGCACCAAGACATCAAAAAGTGCACTACCGGTAGTGCACCGGTGCAAAACTGGACGAAAACGAATACGATATATAACAGCAAAATTTCGTGATCTCTTGCATTCTTCCGATAGGTACGAATAAGGTGTCGAATAAAGCCCAATTGGTGTAGTTTTCGTCACTTTAGAAAGAAATAAAATTTATGTATGTATATTGCCTCCACTTTAGTAGGTAAATGCTGTTTTTTCAACTTTCATACGATCATTTTATAAATAATGTATATGGAAAACTTATATCAAAACAGCAAATGAATATAGCTACAAAAATGTTTGCTGAGTTGTGATTTATTTTCCGTTAAGTGACAATTCATTATGAAAGACCAGAAAATGTTCCCCGGACCTCCCTGTAAATTGCTTTATTCCTGGCGACGTTTGCAAGTCTGTTATCGGACGCGTTAATCTGAGTGAAAGCTGTGAACCTGTATAAAACTTTGGAACTTCCAAAGGTTCGTTTGTCGAAATCTGTTAGAATAGTCTCAATACGACTGATAATTATTCAAGCCGGATATCAACTGACAAATTCTTCAGACGATGATAAGAAAATTTTGGTTTCTGCGGAAGGATTTAGCATTCCGTACAGTCGAACATAATGTTTTTGATATACGTTTGTAAATTTTCCATTTATATGGTGTGCCTAATTGCGCTAGAAGTCCGATACTCCTATCATTTTTGTCCTTAGAGTTATCCTAACTCTTAAGTCCAATGGAGCATATGTTCCCTTTTGTCAATAAAAACATATTCTCTTTAGCTGAAATAACCTCGAAACCATTCTTGAGCAGCCTTTGGCAATAAAGGATGATCCCAAGGTCTTGTTTAGGTGTTTGATAACAATATTTGTTTGAAAACTCCGTCAAACTGTACTTCAATATGTACCAGTAAAGTTTTGCGAAGCTTCTTAATTACATGTTCGCACTATTCTAAAGAAACTATTCAAAGATTCTGATCATTACCATCACCACTTCCTTTCAATGATTTAGGCATGAAAAACTTCTATAGATTTAAGTTTGGTTTTCAGGTTAATTTGTGGAAAAAATAGTTTACTGCACAAATGGGAAAGGAAATAGCTATGTACTTCCTTCGAGTGTCAAACAAACGAACTTCAAGTATATCTCCGGATATAGTCCTTCTCGAAATTGCACGTGCAGTTTTGTTCTTCGATCTTCAAAAAAAAAAATCCAAACATCCTTGAACCTGCAAGGCGAAACACCTTTTGATCATATCAACCAAACAGCACTATCGGTGCAGAAAGAACAAACTTAACGTTTCAAGTGTGCGTATCGTGCGGAATTTGGAGCCCAAAAGAGGAAGCTGGGAGGAGCCGATACGATGCTATTTCCAGGAAGCAGTCCAGCACCTGTCCCGTTTTCCTTTACAGCCGAAGGATCAATTTTGAGTTGATCTCTCTCCCTTTTCGCATAGGAAAAGGAGAATTAGGTTGGCTGCTGGTGTTGTTGTTTCAGGAAATGCACATATGTATTCCCACGGTTTCGGTATCCATTGGAAGCAGCAGCAGCAGCTGCAAAAACAGTCGGTCGATCGTTCGACCTTTTCAAGTAGGGCAGATGATGGTGTTTTTCTTCCATCCGTCTATCCATGCACATCCTAGGAGGGCTGCTGCTTTCCTGTGAAATCCGGGACTCGACGAGGGACAGGAAACTCCCACGCTCGGCTCGCTCGAGAGCGATCGATCGACAATAGACCGGAAGTCAGGTTTCTATTCGGCACCGGAATCCGAATCTTTTGATCGAAAATGTGTGGAACGAACGGAGGAAAGGAGAAATAAAAACAACAAAGATTGGTACCGGGTATGGTACTCTCAACCGTTCTCTTTTGAGCGAAAAATGACACCCACCCACCAACAGCCAGCCAGCCAGCCAGCAGCTCTTCAGAAGGGAAGTAGGCTTTGAAACCAACCTCGTCGTGTCGTGTGTAGGTTGTCGTCCCTGTCCCCTGTGAGGGGTGATTTGCATTGTGCCACTTTATCCACTTTACTAGAATAGAACAGACAACAGGGCTGCTTGCTGCTGACGCTAGTAGTGGGTAGGCTTCAAGGAAAATTCTTGCCGTCTCTCTTTGGGACCAAGTTTTCCGAATAGCTTGATGGGAGAGTAGTGATTTTCCAGTCGCATCCCTTCGACTCGTTCTTTTATACACACCCTGTCTGTGGATAGATAGTGAATGGATTTTTTTCTTTTTTTCCAGGTTGTGCAACGGAATTTCTCAGATGCAGGTACCCAATGATGGCAGAATGCAGCAGCAGCATAGATTGCGTAGCATTTTCCGCTGTTGGCAGCGTTTCGCAGCTGCGCAACGGAAATATGCTGCGAAGTGATTGAGTAAGATTTTTTGTTGCTGTGCCTCCACAATATTTAAACCGAAACGTACCTACTTAAGTGGCAGCAGCAGCAGCAAAAATATTCAATCAATTCCCACGTACTCGTCTCTCGAGAGTCGTCGATTTCATTCAAGAAATCTAACAGCAGCAGCCCCGATGAAAACATTCACGAAAAGTAGTATGAAGGCGGCCGTCGTTATTTGTCAGCCGACCGACCGATTGAAGGAATGAACGACGAGATTCACACCTACACAGCAAGGCAGGAAGTGGGATATCGTTGTGTGGTGTCTCGGCTCGCCGAAGGGGAATCAAGCAGCCGAATACCACTACTATCAAGAGAACGGGAATCCGGCTCACTACTACGCCAACGACGGACAACGCAACACGATTTCGCCCAGAACGTGCGCGATAAGTGGGCGACATTTGCTACCCATGTGTGTGGTTGTGAAAGATCGGAGCGGAAACATTAATTCATTCAATCGCTCGCCAGCTCAAAACCCTCCCTGTGTGATCAATTACCAACACACGGATATGCGTGGGCATTGCGGATTTTACAGCTAGAGGAAAAATTTAAAAGAATGCTGAAATTTATCCCGAAAGACACGGACAGGTTAGCCTTTATGGTACTTTTTCATTGAAAGACTTGAAAATTATGAGGAGAAAATACCTTAATGGTTTTTGGTTGCATTCCAGATCGTTTGGAAAGCGCACACCCAGTTTCAATCATCATCATCAGCACCGTCATCGTCATCGTGTAATTGATGCAAAAAGAGCACCATTCAATATTTCTGACCGCCTTGAGATGATGGCACAACTACCATGGGAGAAACCGAAAATATGTTCAATGAATTGCACACACCACTACAGGTGCGATTCCTTGAATGGACAGACCGAGCCGAACACGACGACCCGATGGATGGCGCGTCGCAGTGGTGTGCGCGGGATCTGACCCAGTCCTTCCCCCTGCACTACCCCTCCACAAACAAACCAACAACGGGGTTCGAATATTTCCAAACCTCCCTCTCTTGTCGGCCTTCCCCGACTTCTCACTTTTCTTCCACTCAGTCAAGTTGGTCCATCCAAGTCTTTTCAACTTCCCCCCATGGTGGGTGCCACACCAACCAACCAGCCTACCAGCCAGCTAGGGGGTGCACCATCAAATCAAAAGTATCGGCGCGCACCCAGCCACCCACAAACACACTTCCAGCTCTACGTCAGCTACCAGCTACTACTAGCTACTGATGCTGATGCTGTGCTTCCAAAGTGAAAGACGGCGATCCACGATAGTGATCGACCGACCAAACCAAACCAAACCAACCCAAGGGGGAGCCGAGTTTATTTTTAACTCACTTTCGATCAGTTTATGGTGAGAGTTTCCCGTTTGGTTGGGTTCCCCTGTCGTCGCCACCTGAACACCCCAACACCAGCATCCTTCCCGGCCGCGATCGGCCCCCAAAGCAAGTCACAACAACTCTGCTGCTGCGCTGATCTACACCACTACCCTCAATCGCAGGCCGATTTAAATGTCCAACTAAAACAGTGAGAGCGCAGAAAACGACTAAAGGTGGAAGTGATGGCGACGGGAGGCAACGACATTTTGCAGGTAAAAACAATTAAAAGTAGGTGAATTTTGATTACTCTTCCTAAGATCATAACAATTTTATCAAGTAGATTTCCTATAAGGGTACCTACCTGGTCAAGTCTTAAGATACTACGCACATTGAAAACAACTTGAAAAAGGTCAGGCACCCACTGATCATTCTTGTACACCGACTCTTATCGTAGAGAGAACATTTGATGCCAAACAATTTGAATCCTGAGAGGGCAGATTGTATCAAAACGAGATTTTCAATGTTTTAGGTAGAAAAACAGCTTTCAAGAAGACCGACTTTGTTTTTGATGTACCTTCTGCTAACCTGGTTGAGGAATGAGGACTGTTCTCAGGTCTCTAACATGATTAACCTGAGATTTGACCGGAGGATTGCAATAGAGAGCGAATTCTTTGCTTTTGAAATGGTAATGATCAAAATTTCCCACATGCTTCACAATTTGCAAAAATTCGCACATTTTCTCTCTTTGAGCACTGGTTTCTCTCACTTTGACTCAAATTTACTCATTTTCCCGCACAATTGGCCACAATTTATAACAATTTCAATCATTGGCTGCGTGACGCGAAAAACCCCTGAGAGCGTCAATAAACTATTAAAAAAAATCATTGGCTGCACAATTTATGTGATCATTTTCTCTTTATCCCAGTCCCCCGGAATTGACTGACGAATGCAATTCCCAGGCAATGTTTCGGACTGGACATCTATTGACAGAAATATGTACGAGTTTCAGAAACTTGACTTATAACAGTTTTATAGCAGTTTGTTATTTTACTTAATTCATAATTCAATACCCGGCTCGAAGGATCACTTATTACAATAAGGAACTGAAACGTCTTCCAGTTTGACAGAAAGATGGCAATACTACGATTATACAATACACAGTTATATCACGATTTGTTTAAGTGTGTATATTGAGTGGCATAAAGCCGATCAAAAGTTAAAAAAACGTCTTCAAATGTTACTACTTTTCAAGACTTACTTCTATTTCAACAAATACCGGGTGAATTCTAAACATTTTCCTAACATTGAAAACAAACTGGAGAAAGACATGCACACACTGAAGGCATTCCGATCCTTTTTGTTTACGGAAAATGTGAGAACAAAAAAATCAGAGCCATAAAACCAAGCTCTGTGAATTTGATACTTCGAAACTGGAAGATCTATATTGAAAATGGTAGCTACACTGTTGCTGTGTTTCTGGATTTTAAGGGAGCATTTGACGCGATTGATAGGTTATTGCTGATAGATGTACTAGTGAGAGTTGGAATCAATAATACGGTTCTTCACTGGTTTAAGAATTATTTGTATAAAAGAGTTCAAAGAACAAAATTTGGTTCATGTTACTCGTGATACAGAGAAAATTACTTAGGTGTCCCCCAAGGAAGTGTCTTGAGTCCATTGTTATTTATACTGTACATCAATGACATGGAACAACAGTACGATCGTTTTAAGCTGATTGCGGATGATTCTGTCTCCTACTCGAGTGAAAAAGCAAATGCTGATTTGAAAAATATTGCAGATTTCTTAAAACAGAGAAAATTTTGGCTGAATTTCAATAGAACCAATTGTATGATCATTAGCAACCGCAAAATCGGAGAGTGTTCGAACTTGTTGATTGACGGTTGTGCAATCGAAAGAGTACATCAGGTTAAATAGCTAGGAGTACAAATAGATGAAAAGTTAAATTTCATAGCTCACATAGACTACACTATTAAGAAGATTGCCCTGAAAAAATGGAGTACTTTGTCGGATAAGCAGATATATGACTTTCTGGTAAAAAATTATCTACGTGAAATCTGTTATTATGCCACACTTTGATTATCAGATACGCAGACAAAGCATACATAACAAGAATACAAAACAAGATAATCAAGATAATCCGGGTGTTGATACGATGCAACTGATATACTTCTAGTACTCTCATGCTCGCAATGGTTGTCAGTAAAGCAGAGGATTGCGTACAACAGTATGATTTTTAACTACAAAATGAAAAAAAAAATGTTACCATATTATTTAGTGGACGGTCTGTAGTACGGAATTGACATACACGGATATAATACAAGGAAAGCCCAAGATTTCCGATTACCTAATACGATAAAAAGAGATGACCAAACGATCTGTGTTCTAAAACGGAGCATCAAAGACAGTTTAAACTTGAAAGTTTTTAAGAACTATAAAACATACAATTTGCAACAAGGGCTAATCATGAAAAGGATGATACAATAGTGATGAAGATCTGAGGGAACATCAGATAAAAATTTGTATGGTGATGGACATACGCGGGAGTACGACGAACAAGTCGTACAGCAATTGACAACATAAGTAAACAATACATATTTAGTGGTATGAATAAGGTTTAGCAATTGCTTCGGTAGCTTTTACTTAGCTCGAAATCAATCAAAGCAAAAGTCCAAAGCATTTGCTTAGTTTGGTATGAATAAACATTTGCTTAGCGGATGTGTACTAAAGTCTTAGAACATAGCTTTTGCTTCGAAAAATAGAGCTATCCAACCAGCAGAATCTGAAGTTTTCTAAAGTAAAATGAAAGAAGACGATCAGAAAATTGAAAAGTACGGCGAAAGTAGCCTTGAAGTCGACGAAGCGGGTGGTGCGTGTAAGAACGACCGGAATTTTTTGTTAATGCGTGCTCGTATGTTGATGTTTAAAGAAAAATGAATACATATTCGAATATTGTCAAACAAAAAATGGCCTAACTTTAATATTTATCATAAGCTCTCCCACATGTATTCGGATCGGGATAATCCGATGTATAAAAAAATAGGCAATGGGCCCGCATTTTAATTTAGATTTTTTTTTAAAATCTTAGGATTATAAAGAGTTATTAAAAATGAGAGATCTGTATAATGTTTTAAATTATTACAATTTATTTCTTACTTTGAGCCAATTGGGACTTCTTCCACTAGAGCCGGATTTTTTTTTAATTTGAAATATATACTAATTGATTTGTTTATTGTCATCTTAGACGAATGATTTTATACAACGACAGGAATATGAAAAAGTTGGGTTATCACTTCGACTTTTCTTTATCCATGTTGAAAATACCTTTTTGAATTGTTTTGAAGTGAAATATTGCTAATTTGATAAGTTCATAACGTTATTGAAGAATTTTTTATTGGAAAAGTCTGCTACCGAGCATGCTTAGAAAATAAAGCAATTAGTATGAGATTTGTCGAGCAATTGCTTCAGATTTGAGCTTTATTCATACCAAACTAGCTTGTTCTAAAAGTAAAAGCTCCTGACTGAGAAAACAGCTGTCAAAAAAAACTTTATTCATAACAACCGAAGCAATTGCTTTAAGCGACTGCTCGACTGCTCGACTGCTCGATTCAGTTTAGCAAAAGCAATTACTAAGTTTTTTTTCATACCACCCATTATCCTAAGGATAAATATCCCTCCTTCAAAAGATGCCTATGGAGTGGAGGAAAAACCCAAATGAGCCTGTGGGACCATCACAAAAGAGGTCTTTTAAATATTTAATAGGTTCTCAGACATTTACTAGAAGAGAGCACGGTGAAGTGTGGTGATGACGTCGCTAAAATGAAAAGACATGCTTAGTTCTCAGGTGTTTTTTGGATTGAAGGTAAACAAACGCAACGAAGCAATCAACATGGCTCATTCTGAAAATTGACAAATTGAATCACCTTCTTTTTAGCCCCCCCCCCCCCCCCTCCCTTCCCCTATTGCAAAAAACAGTGTCCAGGAGACATTGAACTGTACAAACGAAAAGTTCTTTCACTCTGCATTGCATTGCAATACATCGATTCAATTGAACAATTCTAGGATCAATCCATCTGGAAAATCGAAGAGTTTTTTTAGCCCTTTTAGCACCGAATCGGTACTAAAAATTGGAACTCTCCTAGAAATCGAGAGTAAAAATCAAATAATCGGTATTTTTCAGGGTAAAAGGAAGTTTTAAAAAAACGAAAAACATAGCTGATAAGTTTCGTTTTTAAAGATCGATCAATTGACCAACCCTTGTTGAAAAAAAGATTTAATCGTAGTTCATTTGTCAAGATGCTCAAAATATCCGATTCGAAGGACCATTTAAACAGTTCGATTAAAATGGTCTTTAGAGCAAGGTTGCCGAAAAAAATTCTGTTTTTTTTTTGACAAAAAAAATCCCCAATTCTGTGATTTGAACCTAAAGTTCATTAGAAAATAATTCGAAACATAACAAAAAATTGAAACTTTTTACAGTTTTATTAGAAAAAATCAATTCACATTACCTTGTTTTCATAATTTCATAAATTAGGGTCACAAATAAAAAGTCGATGAAAATTTATAATTTTGAAAATATGTACAAAATTTGAAAATCGGCGAATTCTGTGAAAATTTTTTAAATTCTGTGATCTGTGACACAGATTCTGTGAAAAAAATATGCTCAAAAATCTGTGGTAATACAGATTTTTCTGTGATCTCGGCAACCTTGCTACAGAGGTCGAAAAAATGGCATTGATAAGATCAAACAATGATCATAATTAGTTGGTCCTGGTCCTGGTCGTTTAATGCATTATTAAACAGGCGAGGAAACAGCTAATAACAGAATTTGGGAACCCAATTATAAGGCATTTTTTATTAAATGAAATAAACGAATTCATGAATTCAAAATAAAGTTTTTTGAGGCATTTAAATACAGATGGGAAAACCGATACTGAAAAGAAAGTAAGATGGATAGTTCAAAAGAAACTTACAGTTTAAGCAGACAGCTTAAATGCCTTAATCCTTAAATCCTTAAACACATTTGTAAAGTAAAATAATTGTAACATAAATTCATCAATAACTGTCATTCTTCTTGATATTGTCAAAAAAACAGGATTGCTTTGTAGGATTGCTTTTGTAGATCTATATATTTATTCGTTGACTTAAGCTTTATAATTCTAACATATTGCCGTTTCACAACGTGCTAAAATTGCCTCACTAATCCTAAAGTGTTACCGAAAATTTCTCTTTTTATTTTCAGACTTCCACTCTTGAAACCAGGGGTGGTATGAAAAAAAACTTAGTAATTGCTTTTGCTAAACTGAATCGAGCAGTCGAGCAGTCGCTTAAAGCAATTGCTTCGGTTGTTATGAATAAAGTTTTTTTGACAGCTGTTTTCTCAGTCAGGAGCTTTTACTTTTAGAACAAGCTAGTTTGGTATGAATAAAGCTCAAATCTGAAGCAATTGCTCGATAAATCTCATAGTAATTGCTTTATTTTCTAAGCATGCTCGGTAGCAGACTTTTCCAATAAAAAATTCTTTAATAACGTCATGAACTTATCAAATTAGCAATATTTCACTTCAAAACAATTCGAAAAGGTATTTTCAACATGGATAAAGAAAAGTCGAAGTGATAACCCAACTTTTTTCATATTCCTGTCGTTGTATAAAATCATTCGTCTAAGATGACAATAAACAAATCAATTAGTAAATATTTCAAATTAAAAAAAATAAGGCTATAGTGGAAGAAGTCCCAATTAGATATTGGTCCCAAAGTAGATATTGGTCATCCAGCTTGGAGTTATGATTGTGAGATTTACAAACGCAAAGTTTCAAAAGCTAAAAAATTCATAGACTACGGTAAATAGCAATCAAAATCTGATATTGTGTATCTTAATGTGTGTGGTTTGACAAGTAATTTTGAAGAAATTTGCATATTGATCCAGGATCTGAAACCAGCTGTTGCAGTTGTAGTTGAAACTCACTTGACTGAAGACTCAAATTCAAATTCTTTGAACATAAGTGGTTACACTACGATACATTGTTTCTCTCATTCAAGGCATACTGGAGGAGTCTCAATGTTTGTTCGGAACATTTACAAAATCGTCATTTTGCTTAATGCTAACGTAGAAATGAATTGGATTCTGGCAGCAAAACTGAATGATGGAAAGAAACGAATAGTCGTTGGAGGAATTTACCATTCACCGAGCGCAAGTAATCTTCGCTTCCTGGATATTCTTGAGAATCATTGGCTTAAGGAAACAGTTGAAGAAGAAATCGATAACATTTTTTGTGGCGATTTTAATATAAATTTCAATAAAGAAGCAGAGTGCCGGGACTTGAAACGTGTTATGGAGGCATATGGTTTTCGACAAATTGTCACTGCAGACACCCGTATAACGGTTTCCAGCAGTACTAGAATAGACTTGGTTTTCACAAATGTGGACAGAGCTGAAGCGACAATCATTCCAGATTATCGCGTATCAGACCATGAGTCAATAAATATTTTTGCGGGGTTAGGACCTGAAGCTGCCATACCCGAAACACATCAAATAATTAATGACTGGAGTCAGTATAAAAGCAACAAATTACGTCAACTTCTTGAGGCAGGTTTGCCAACCCTGAGATGCGCAGACTTTAATGAGCTGGTAAGACGTTTCGATTTATTGTTAAAAAATAGTGTTAATGCACTAGTAAAGCGGAAAAGTGTTCGCCAAACATCGGTACTAAATGGTACCGGTTCGGGTACTAATTGGTACTCTAGTAGTCTTAGTGAGATAAAAAAACGAAGAGATAAGCTTTATAAACAGTTTTTAAGAACTAAATGCGAAAGAAGTTGGCGTAATTATAAAGTTGTAAGAAACGAATACTCGCGTAAAATAAAAGAAGCGAAAAACCAATCTATTCAAGAAGAACTAGATAGAAACAAAAATAATGGAAAGTTATTATGGAAGTCGATAAAACGACTAATGAATCCGAGTGGCACCAAATCTGACTCGATCTCGTTTAGCGGTGTTGAAATTACAGATGAATCTGAAATTGCTGAGAAGTTTAATGACTTCTTTATCGATAGTGTCATGGAAATTCATGACAGTATTCCAGCAAGCTCTAATGGCTGCTTGAATCAGCTAACCTACAATGGCAGAGATTTTCGCACTTTTGAACCATTAAATAGCCAAGAGTTCTTTGAAATAGTGAACAATATGAAACCAACGGCGGGTATCGAAAATGTTTCTCTAAGAGTTTTTAAAGATTCTTTATCTGTACTAGCGAGCCCGTTACGAGATGCTATAAACACAAGTCTTCAAACAGGGATAGTACCTGATACGTGGAAGTGTTCAACTGTAGTGCCTATAGAAAAACAGAAAAATGCACGAGAGGAAACGTTATTCCGTCCTATAAATATGTTGGAAATCCAAGAAAAAGTGCTAGAATTAGCAGTAAAAAAACAGTTTTTGAACTTTATTGAGTCCCAAGAAATACTTATTGCAGAGCAGTCTGGATTTAGGAAACAACATTCAACAGAAGCTGCTGTGAATTTGATACTTCGAAACTGGAAGATCAATATTGAAAATGGTAGCTACACAATTGCTGTGTTTTTGGATTTTAAGAGAGCATTTGAAACGATTGATCGGTTATTGCTGATAGATGTACTAGTGAGAGTTGGTATCAATGATACGGTTCTTAACTGGTTTAAGAATTACTTAGATAACAGAATGCAAAGAACAAAATTTGGTTCATCTTACTCGCGATACAGAGAAAATAACTTAGGTGTCCCACAAGGAAGTGTCTTGGGTCCATTGTTATTTATACTGTACATCAACGACATGAAACAATGCCTACAGTACGGTCGTCTTAAGCTATTTGCGGATGATTCAGTCTCCTACTGGAGTGGAAATGACTTAGAGCTTGTTATTCAAAATGCAAATGCTGATTTGAAAAATATTGCAGATTTCCTAAAACAGAGAAAGTTGTGTTTGAATCTCAATAAAACCAACTGGATGATCATTGGCAACCGCAAAATTGGAGAGTGTTCAAACTTGTTGATTGATGGTTGTGCAATTGAAAGAGTACATCAAGTTAAATACTTAGGAGTACAGATAGATGAAAAGTTAAATTTTATAGCCCACATTGACTACACTATTAAGAAGATTGCCATGAAATATGGAATACTTTGTCGGATAAGCAGATATATGACTTTCTGGTCAAAAATTATCTACGTGAAATCTGTTATTATGCCACACTTTGATTATTGCGCTACAATTTTGCTTCATGCATCAGACACGCAGACAAAGAGGCTGCAAAGAATACAAAACAAGATAATGCGAGTGGTAATACGATGCAACCGATATACTCCTAGTGCTCTTATGCTTGATATGTTGCAATGGATGTCAGTAAAGCAGAGGATTGCTTACAACAGTATGATTTTTATCTACAAAATGAAAAAAGGAATGTTACCATCCTATTTATTGGACGGTCTGCAGTACGGAGTTGACATACACGGATACAATACAAGGAGAGCCCGAGATTTCAGACTACCAAATACAAAAAAAGAGATGACCAAACGATCTGTGTTCTACAATGGACTGAAACTGTATAACAGCCTACCACGGAGCATCAAAGACAGTTCAAACTTGAATATTTTTAAGAAGCTGACAATAACTTACATAAAACATACAATATGAAACAAGGACTAATCCTAAAAAGGATCATGCAATAGTGATGAAGATCTGACGGAACATCAGATAGAAATTTGTACGGTGATGGACATACGCGGGAGTAAGACGAACAAGTCGTACATAAATTGACAACATAAGTATCCTAAATTGACAACATAAGTAGTATTATCCTAAGGATAAACTGTCCCTCCTTCTTCAAAAGATGCGTATGGGGTGGAGGAAGGACCCAAATGGGCCTGTGGGACCATCACAAAAAAAAAAAAAAAAAAAAAAATTGGCTCAAAGTAAGAAATAAATTGTAATAATTTAAAACATTATACAGATCTCTCATTTTTAATAACTCTTTATAATCCTAAGATTTTAAAAAAAAATCTAAATTAAAATGCGGGCCCATTGCCTATTTTTTTATACATCGGATTATCCCGATCCGAATACATGTGGGAGAGCTTATGATAAATATTAAAGTTAGGCCATTTTTTGTTTGACAATATTCGAATATGTATTCATTTTCCTTTAAACATCAACATACGAGCACGCATTAACAAAAAATTCCGGTCGTTCTTACACCCACCACCCGCTTCGTCGACTTCAAGGCTAAAGTAGCCGTACTTTTCAATTTTCTGATCGTCTTCTTTTATTTTACTTTAGAAAACTTCAGATTCTGCTGGTTGGATAGCTCTATTTTTCGAAGCAAAAGCTATGTTCTAAGACTTTAGTACACATCCGCTAAGCAAATGTTTATTCATACCAAACTAAGCAAATGCTTTGGACTTTTTCTTTGATTGATTTCGAGCTAAGTAAAAGCTACCGAAGCAATTGCTAAACCTTATTCATACCACTACAGAAGCTTCAAGGTCAGACAGAACTGATAGCAAAAACTTTGAAGGTTAGAATTCATACTAAGAAGTGACACTTCAAAGTTTTTCCAAACCTTTTTAACGGACTCAAGTAAACGGACTGATTTTCTACACAAAATGCTGTGTCAATTGAAATGAGCTGCAGCTTCCATTTTCAGTGGGTCGATTTTGTTCTAAATTGAAAACAGAAATCCTTTCGTGAGGTTGTTCAAGCGAACGATCATACGAAACGATGGCCTTGTCCGGTTAGAACTTGCCTATCTTCAACGGTGCAAAAATAAGTCATGGGCTTGGAGGCCGTTATTTTTGGCGGATACTTACATACTTCCTAGAAATTTTGATGCCTAAACGAAATTAAATCGTTAAAGTTTAAGACAGAGAACAAGCAATATTTTTCGTGAAACAGACTCATTGACAGCTGTTCGTAATTCAACCAAGTGATAGACTCCCTTCGAATGATACAGGGAGCGCCCCAAATCAATTGATAGAAGAACCACACATCGTTGATAATTCTTTATGGCATGATTCAATGAAATTTTCCCTACGACAACGCAGTATTTTATGACCTAATGATATCGAGATAGCAGCAAGGAACGGGGGGTTTCCCCATAATAATTGCACTTTTTAGTTTAATTTCCTGTTATTTTTGTCTTTAAAAGACACGAATGCCATAAAGTGTCTCAAATAAAATTATAATAATAATTTGTCTTTAAATTGGTCATATCTTTATTCGATCGAAATTAGATTACGTACGTCAAATGATGGTATAGATACCCTGACTTATTGATCGATAACTTTTTCAACCATAATTATGCTTGACTTCCTGTTTTAACCTTCATCAGGTCTGTTCTTTCAGCTCAAATTTACATAAGCTGACCAACCGACGACGCTCGCACTAGTCAGGGCAATGTGCAATTGCAACTGCAACCTAAATTAGTCCAGCTTCCAGAACCGTTCATCATCAACGCACATCCGCCTTGCTAGATCACCATCATCATCAGCTCGAAGCGCAGATGTCGTTAGTACGTTTTCCATCCATCCATGCACCAATTCCCACAGCCCGGTTGCTTAGCGCTTAACCGGAGGATTGGCTTGGCCCGGCCAAGTCCCTGGATTCTATCATAGACGAGGCCATCCGTGAGGAATGTTCCAAATGGCGGCGACTACAAGTCGTCGTCGCTTTCAACCGACTGCAGCCGTTTGACGACGACGACGACGAGATCTCTCCGTTAGTTAGTGCCTGGAGAAAAATAATCTCGCGCACACACTTGAAGTTGCAGCTAGAAACACCCATATTACATTAGTAACTTCCGGCTGCACGTTTTGAGAGTGCTGCTGCTGCTACTGGTTTTCTGCGATTCGCGTTGATGACGTTTGGTTTTGCGATCATCATCAGCGCCTCGAGTGCGATCGCGCGTTTCGGAATCCGGACTTATTGGAACCGAAAACTACTCTTCTTTGGAGTCCGAGCGCCAGCTCAGACCGATTTACGCGAGGAAAAGATGGTGCGAATGCATTCGAACGCACTCCGCAGCCGCTTCCAGCCCTTCGCTTTGAGTTGATCATCGTTAAGGCTGGCAAGCCAAATGCGGATGTTGGAAATTAATGGTCCAGATTCAGCTAATTATTGTGAGCTCCGGACAGCGAGCGTAGAGTTGTTACACACAAGCTTCGCTGCTTGAACGGAAACCTTCGAGAAGGGAAGCGAATGTAGATCAGTAACGGTGTAGGGACTAGATTTGTCTGATAAGAAGCGATCAAACTTAAAAAAAAAACAGTTTTGGCCCCTTTAAAAACGTCTTCAGTATCACCGTCTAAACGAACAACTTCACGCTCGTTTGAGGTGTTAGCAAATTTTGATTAGATTGAGAAATTAAATTTGTTTATGTT
The DNA here is from genome assembly GCF_029784155.1 of Uranotaenia lowii. Taxonomy (NCBI): domain Eukaryota; kingdom Metazoa; phylum Arthropoda; class Insecta; order Diptera; family Culicidae; genus Uranotaenia; species Uranotaenia lowii. Next base: position 109,165,691 of record NC_073693.1, read on the forward strand.
TGTTTGTTTTTTTCCTCTCTGGTTCGTTGTTGTTTCCTCCTGTCGATCTATTTTTAAAACGGGCCCCGTCGTCTTACGCGTATCTGCAGAGAAAATCCGTGCGCGGAGGGGAAGAATCGTTGACCTTCTGTACCGGTTTTTGCGTGTCTGTCTGCCCGCCTTGCTGCCTGTTAATAGCTCTTGCTAAGCCAAGTCGAGCTAGCTGATTCCCTGCACCAACTCACACTCGCTAGCTCTGGAGTGGTGATGAACTGAATCGACAAACGACGGCGGCGACGCGTTCGGATTTTCGCCTCCAAGACGCCGAAGCTTTCTAGTTGTGATTGCCAGCCAGGCAGCCCCCTTTAGGATGCTGCGACTGACTGCTGCTATTTGGATGGAATTCGGACCGGAGGGCTTGTTTGGCTTGCCTTTTGAAGGAAGGGGCCAGGGGGAGGTACGGGGTGGAGGGGGAGATCCAAGACTCCCCGTCGAGGAAATAAGTGTCGAGACGAGGCCAAATTTGCCGTATTTTAGAGGAGCGCTTTTGCGTCGGAGGAAGATTCACGCAAAACAGCAGCGGTCAAAAATAACTTGTTTGGTTTACATAACCATTAGAGTATTACAACCGTCATTAGTTTTTCCAGCGGTCCAAAAACGTGTATCTATGTTGATGTGGAGATGGTTTTTTTTAATCATCCAAGCTGTTTAAGAGTTTATGAAAAAAAAGCGAAATGGAAATCAGTACTAACTTCACATGCAATTTAGCCCTAGCCTTGCGTCTAGTACAGGTGCATTTTGTTACTCGATCTCCAAGCATTTTGGGAAAACTTCAAAGTGCAATAACTTTCTAGTTTAAACCCCAATTGCGACGCGATGTATTGAAAAAATGTCAGTTTTTGCCTAAGCTTGGAGATAAAATAATACTCAAGATAATTCCATCGGTTTTAGAGTACAGTATACGGGAAACGTGTTTATTAAGGGTCACTTCAAAGGGAATTTACTGAAAATATTACTTCTGCCTTCCACTTTTTGATCTTATTCGTCTTACATTTGACAAAAAACATCAAGTTTGCTTGAAAAACGACTGTTATGTCAATGGTGTTTGAATTTTATGTTTACAGTAGAATGTATATGTATGATTTTGGGAAAACTTTGAGGCGTTATATCTTCGCGAGTTGAAGTCTAATCGCTACGCGATCTTCGTAAAAATTGTTGTTCATAACCTAAGCTTCAATACTAAACAAATTCAATAAGATTCTTTTGTTTTAAAGTTCAGTATATGGGGAAATGTGTTTATGTTTTTTTGGGGAAAATTTCTAAACATTGAAGAAAAATGTCATACAAGACTTGCATTCGATGATCCGATCACGATTTTTAATATTTTTGCTAGTATACGATTTTGATTGAAAGTATGCAAGGGTTCACCTCAAGATGAAAGTATATGGTTGCAGAACTGTAGCGGAGCAGTGGGGTTATCTTTTCGAATGATCATGAATGAACAAGGTTATAGTACAAACGATTAGATAACCCAATGAAATATTTACTATAACGTCCCGTAATCAGAGTAATTTCGCAAAACTCGAGAATATTTCCACTCGTCGTTCCGAATCCCTTTTTGAGCTTGCACTTGAGAGTCAAGCTCAAATTACCTTCGATAGTGATCAATTATGCCATTGAGCCACTTTTCAAATTCACACAACAAGTGGGCGCTTCCGCTTTTGCAGTTGAGCACCGTTTGCGCTTGTTCTTCTTCCCAAAAGCCCCACTTATCAGCTGACGACGATAATTACTCCAATAGAGTAAGTCTTGAACCGACGAAAGCAGGAAGCGCAACACTAGAGGCAACAAACCACACGGCGGCGTGGTCACTTCTCTCGGAGTGCTTAGGTATTGGTGCGACCACGCTTCTTGTCCGTCGTCGTCCCGTTGTAATCGGTTACGACCTGATAAGGAATGAACCGTTCTCGGGGAGCAAAAAATCTTTTACGGAAAAAAAGGAAAGAAAAGTTCTGTGTCATAAACCTCTTTTCTTGACTCACACGATCGCCCCGTATTCATTCATTCATCGAAAGCGGGACAGCTTTAAGGTTAGTTGAAAAGAGACGGAAGTCGAAGTCGAAGACGATAGAAGAGAAAAAAAAACCACACCGGAAGTGGTTGCTTCCGTTTCAACTGATAGCAGCAGCGTGTCCCCATATCAGTTTGATTGGGGAGCAATTGTTGGTTGGATTGCTGCTTGCTTACTCTCTACTACAATTTGTAGCTAGTCTGGTACCATACCGGAGACAGCAGCATTTAATTTTTCAGCTTTCTCCCCTCTGGACGCGAAAGGAAACGAAATGTGTGTCAGCCGCCGCTGCTCCGTTTGGACCGAAGATCCATAACTTTTTTCATCTATTTTTTCAGGCGCCTTATCGGGATAGGAGCTTCCATTTCTTTTTTTGCTGGAGCTTCTACTGAAAGGAAGAAGAAATATTTAGCGACGCGCGCCCGCGTTTATTCAAAATTTGGCAACAACGGGTTTTCCCCGGACCGAAGCTCTTATTATTGTAAATGAGATAACAAGGTGAATGGATCCAAACGGGTGGACCGGTTTCTTGAGTTTCTTTTTTCCTGCAGCTTCGGATTGTTGTCTCCTACCGATAAGCGTGTGCGCATCGATAAAAGAGAGAGATCACAACATCCGATTGACGCGGGAAGTTTGATACCTACTGAAAAGGTGCGTCAGTTATCTGGAGATGTACAGATGTCTGAGGACACTTTGTACTGTCTATAGAAAAGGAACGTCACAACTCGAATTCGAATCAAATTGGACTACGCGATAAGATTAGATTCAATGTTTTTTTTTCAATTGCCTTAATTCGTAGTCTAGTTTGGGAAAACTTCAAAACGTTATAACTTTTTAGGCTGACTTCCTACCGTGAAGAGGTCTTTGAACAGAATGTAAGTTTAAGTTTGAGCAATGGAATAAAACATAACTCAGTGCAGTTCCATCGATTTTTGGATGCAGTATACGAAAAAATTCAACCCAACTTTTTCATCGAGGCATCGCTTTGAATAAGTATTGGAAGCCGTTCTAGGATATTAACAACAAAAACATAGAAATATGGTGGGGTATTGATATTTTCTATTAAATTACTCCTGTTTATGGTCTAAATGGACCTGTTGCATTTTGAAAAACTTTCTATAACTCTTAAAGTTGACCTCCAATCGAAATGTGTTCTTTCAATGGAATGTTAGTGATTGTTTAAACATTGATATATAGTATTATCAAAAAAGATTCTATCGATTTTCAACTGAAATGTAGGGGAAAATGAGTTTTTTTGAAGTCCTTTAAAATATCACAGGAAAAAGTTTGTCTTGAACTAATACATACTTGATTTCAATGAGACTTTAAGGTTGGTCCTTAACGTTCATCAATTTTTACGTTTCTAGTCATCAAAATAAACGTCTAACTGCATCCAATATGTTGTTGCAGCAAGCTTTCCCCAAACCAAAAATTCCATATTTTCTTTCAGCAGAATAAAAAAAAAAACTTCACACGTCAAAAAACTTCCAGCAGCCGCACAATTCCTCCTACGTGTGCTCCACGTGCGCACAACACCATCAAAAGGAGGTACACACGTGGCGTGGCGAGCATCGACAGATAGACAGTAACGGACAGGCAAAAAACCAGGCTTCAGAAATGGAACTGCTCTTCGGCAGGTGGGTCGAAATAATCAGTTTAAGCATTTCCGAAGGTGTCCGTCCACTGCTGTCGCCCACCTTTTTCGACACAGCAGCTTTGGGGACACAGCTAAAAATATGTTGCTGCCAGCCCAGCTGCCGTTGTTCATTCAAACTGTGATGATGATAATTCTCCAAGAACCAAATCAGGTGTGTATGGTGAGGCGAGCATCAACATCGTCGTCGTCGTCGAATCGTCGAAAAGCGGGGAGCCCCGGGAGGCTCGTGTGATGTAACAATTTCGAGTCGTGTCTCGTGTGGGCAACATACTCTTGCTTGAATGGCGGAGCGCCCAAGTCCGACTTCGGGCATCCCACATCATAACTCGGAATACACCACAACAACAAAAAAAACTGCTCAAACCTTGGTTTGGTTTTGTTGGAAGCAGCGCGCGTGGGCGGGAATCAATTTTGCCTAGCATTTTTCCATTCAAAGGTAGGCAGCACGAAGCCACACGCTAGGCTAAAGGGAAAGCCTTAAAAAGCAGACCAAGTTGAAGGAAATTTTCATCTACTGGAATATTCCTTAAAAATCGCTTCCCGAGTCTTCAACAACACTGACTTGGAACACTTTTGATTGAGGCAGGTGTCGAATTGTCCGGCTTCAGCACTTCTAACTAAAAGTTGATAGACAGAGTCCGGGCACGTTTCTTCTATCAGCGCAATGCTGATGCCCCTCAGCTAAAACTTCTTGGTCGCAATTGGCAATTCCGTGCACGGCACCTCAAAAAAAAAAAGAATACTTGAGCGACTCCAGCAAACCGTATGTTTTGTGAATCGAGCCGACGTAATCGGTTCACACTAGGCACATATGAGAACTCGTGGAAGCCTCAATGTCAGCTGAATTGTGGTGCGCTCGAAGTCTCTGCAAACGTGGGCACAATTTGTGGTGCGCATCGACGACAACACCGGGCCATCGCTTTCAGGAGGGATTGGTTTTAAATTAATCATTTACTAATTTATTCCTGCGCGTTTCATTGTGCGAGGCGCCGCTCAACGGTGCACGATAATCAATTGTAAAAAAGTTCTTGAAACCACACCATTCAGCACCGAGCAGAGCTGGAGCTAGGACAGGTGTTTTAACAATAAATAAATGGAAATAGGAAAAAAATCTATATAAGTGCCTTGAGGGGCAAGCTTAGTTCACTATCGGAACTAGCTGAGCTGAGCTGTGCTGTTAAAACAGTCAGTGACGGATGGGAAAGCTGCATCGCTTATTGCGGCTGAGCTACTAAACAGGAATAATTGTAGAGTCATTATTGCTGAGCTACACCTGGAAATTGCTTCAAATGAGCTAACTATCTGAGCTAATGTATAGCTGAGCCTGGCGCTTTATTAGTTAAAGTCACGGGACTGTTTTCACGATTTGTTATTCACTTTAATGTTGATGAGTTTCTAGAAATGTCAGCATAAGTTCAATTCAATCGTTATTAATTGTGTTAAATTTCACGTACTCAAAGCTCTCCGAAATTCAGGCGTTTATAAATTATAGTAGGCATTGACTATAAGTAGATACGAACGTTTATTGTAAACGTGCGGGAAAATGGTTTGAATTCAAAATAGGCTTGTTGAAATACAGGCAATAGGTCTAAAATTACGTGTCAAATCATTAGAGCAAGTTCACTGGTGTTCGGAAAAAGTAGTAGAAATTTGCACATTTTGAAAATTTTACCATGCAAAAATGTTTTCAAGATCTTTGGGCGTTGTATTTTTTTTACAGGACTGTTTATATTTCAGCCGTATGTGATAGAAATATTGCTATTTTTGCATCACAGCATGCGCAACTACAACACGTGTTGTTAAAAAAACTTAAAGGCCACAGATCTTGAAAAAGTTTTTGCATGGCAAAATTTTCAAAATGTGCAAAAAGTGACAAAATTTCAACCACTTTTTCCCAAAACCAGTGAACTTGCTCTTAGAGATAGCAGAAAGTGTTCATCCTTACACATCCCCTCAAGATGTGAATTTAAACTTATTAACCCTTCGTTTCATAAAGTTACAAATTTGCAACAATTAATGTATGGAAAAATGGAAAAATCGTATTTTATTTTAATTTTTTTTCTTGATGTACTCATTGTTTACAACTGTTTAAAATGATTTTTTAGGAAAAATAAAAAATCATGAAACGAAGGGTTAAAGTAAGATTGCCAGATTTTTTTCAGTACGTATACGGGTCGGGCAAATCCGAGCTATTTTCTATAAAAACCTGGCAAAATCCGTGCACCTGATTTCAACATCCGGGCAATATCCGGGCAAATTGGGTCAAAACCCAGAAATTACTCAACAAACTTCAAGAAAAAAAAAATTGTAATGAGATTATTTTCATCAAAATTTATCGACAGATTTTAAATCGTAATTGAGGCTTCCAAAAACCCTTTCATGATTATTCCGACAAAATTGGCTCAAAAACTTTTGTTTTGAAGCAGTATAAATAAAAAAAAATACAACACAATTTGCTTTTTTTTTTTTTTGTTTGAGTTACCAAATAAATTGAATAAATCCGGGCAAAATGCGGGCATTTTTCATTTTTTTTAGCTATGGCTAGTTGCCATTTTGATTGGCAAACTACGATTGTCAGGAATATTTGAAAAAAAAAAAAAATTAGGGAAAGTCTTAAGGAATGAAATTTGAAGAATGCAAATGACCTTGTGGAGATGAGATGAAGAATGTACAGAATAAAATTTAAAAAAAAAAAACAAATATGTGGCAACACTGATATAGAAGCTTCAAAGTGTGAATAAAAACACGAATTAGTTATTGGTCAATGAGGTAAAAAATTTGGGCTTTTATGAAAATCACAACGAAATCAGAGACTGTTTACGAGGAAAATACAAAAAAAGTCCGAAAATATCAGAGATTTCCAAATCTGAGTTCATCGAAGTTAATCGAATTCTTGTTTGTAATTGTATGTGAATTAGCATTGTTGATGAATATTTTACATTTTTTTGATAACTTCACCTAATTTAAACCAAATAAAAATAAGCATCGTTCGACATGCAAGAAGTTATTCTAGAGTTAGTTTTGAAAATTTCAGGAATGGCTTTTGAAAGAAGTTTTTAGAGTTATTTTCATTAACAGTTCTGTGAAATTTAATGAAAAGTGTAAGGTAAGAGAATTGAATAATCCCAAAATTTTAATCAAAATTTTCACAAATTTAGTTAAAAGGTCTTTAATAAATATTATTATCATTATTACAAACATCTGCGGGAAAATAGTCAGATACCATTTGTAGACTGGAAAAAAGTGTTTTTTAAGAAAAATTTATCCTTTTTAAAATATTACTTCGGCAATCTTCTCTTACAAATATCGATTGTTGTGTTGATTTTTCTCGTAGAAAAAAGGATTTCGTTGCTGTTTTTTTTAATATAATTCATATTTCAGAAATATTGAATGTTGTAGACACTCTATTTAAGCTTTTATATTTTTATAAACAATTCAACAAGCGCCGCTCTTAATTAAAAAAAAAACACCGATGCCCAGAAAAACTGGAAAGCAGCAACGAAAAATCTTTCATATTTGAAAAAGGATACACAAACTAGCTCCCGAATAAATTCTTAAAAAGAAACTTCAGAGATATAAAATTGAAATTGTTAACAAGGTTGTCGAAATCACATATGTCTTTTTTAAATTTAACATAATTTTGAGTAAAGTTCCATCACAGAATCTGTGTCACAGAGCACAGAATTTTGAAATGTCCACAGATCACAAAGATTTTTTTCAAATTTTGAAGCGTTTTCCAAAATTATAATTTTTTTTGACCAATTTAAATTAGAATTTGAATTAGAAAAGTATATGATAAGATTGTTAGTGTTAGTTGATTGTTCCCAACTAAAATGTGAAAAAAAACCCAAATTATCTTGAATTTTCAATGAAATTAAAGGAAATAGCATCACAGAAAACCAGCAATGAATTCTGAGTTAAATAAAAGAAAGTGAGATTTTTTTTTCTCAAAAACACAGAATATTTTTTGGAACCTTGATTGTTAGAAACAATCAAGAATCAAAATTTTAACTGTAGAGGTATAAATTCGAAATGAGTATCCAAGTTTAAAATAAAAAAAGTAATTTGAGGATAACAAAAAAACTAGAATAAAAAATCGCAGATGATGATTTAAATCTATTTGAAATAAGATAAAGATTAATACTCATAAATCACCAGAAGTAATAGAAAAAAATTTAAAAACCGAAAGTCAGAATATAAAAAAAACAACTTAACTAACATTTAGAAGTCTAAAACGGAATTCAGAGCTCAGAATAAGCATCTGAAAATCTCAAAAATGGCATTCAGAATAAATCTTTGGAAAAAACAGTTAAAAAGGAAAATATTTTCCAGAACCTAAATATAGAGAATAAAAATTTAATTTAAGGTCCATATTCCGTGATTTGAATTTTTAATAAAAATAGCGCAAAAGCAGATTCGGTTTAAAATTCATCATCAAGGTTCAGAAAAGGGATACACGATTCAAATTTAGAAAAATATTTCAGATTTTAAATTGTGAGTAAGAATTCAGGTTTTTAATTTTCGAATTGAAAAAAAAAATAGAAAAAAAATCGCAATTCACGACATGACGAAACAAATGAACAAACTAGAATTCATAAGCTAAAATTCGAAATGAGAATTCCAGATCGAAGCACGAACAAAATGCATAGTTCAGCTATTTTTTTTTATAGAAATTTAAGTTTAAAATCAGAATTGGATCGCACAATTGATTGTAAAAAAAAAAGCATTTAGTTTAAAAAACAATCAAAAATTAGACATCGGATTAAAAATCCAAAACCTGAATTCTGAGTTACAATTAAGAATCAATATCCCAAAATCATAATCAGTATCACAATCCAGAATCAGATTAACAGTTCTGAGTTAAGAATTCACAAATCTGAACTCAGAATGCAGAATCGAATTCATCATCAGGATTCACAATCTTCTGATTGAGCAAAAATTTAGAAATTAGAATCAAAGTTCGAATGCACAAAGAAGAAATAATACAAAAAGCAGACTTGGTTTAAAATCCGAAATCAAGATTCAGAAATAGAATCCACGATTCAAATTTAGAAAAAAGATTTCAGATTTCAAATTGTGAGTAATTATTCAGATTTTTTATATTCGAGTTGAAAAAACAGAAAAAAAATTCGCCATTTACGACATGACGAAATAAATGCATAAGCAAAATTCGAAATGAGAATGCCCGATGGAAACACAAACAAAATGCAGAGTTCAGCCATTTTTAATCAAAATTTGAGTTGGATCGCACAATTGATTGTAAGAAGAAAAAGCATTTAGTATTAAAAAAAATTATGAATCGGACATCGGAATAGAAGTTCAAAACTATAATTCTGAGTTACAATTAAAAATCAATGTCCCAAAATCATACTCAGCATTGCAATCCAGAATCGGAATAATCAGTTCTGAGTTAAGAATTCATAAATCTTAACTCAGAATGCAGAATCTGAATTCATCATCCATCAGGATTCACAATCAGAAATCAGAGCTTAAATTTCAAAATGAGAATTGAAGTTCAATTCCACAAAAGATAGTTCCGAATTACAATATCAGTTTTAAGTATCAAAATTTGGAGTTCAGTTCAATAACTTCAAATCCAAATATAGAACTTGGATTTCAAATTGAAAGTCACAACTCCAAATCCAAGTCTAGAGTTTACATTTCAAATTTTGAAGCCACAAAACAGGGAAAAAAGTATCGAAACGAAATTCAAACTTGAAAATTGAAAATCGAGTTCAGAATTTGAAATTTCAAAACATATTCTCTTCCAAAAATTGAAAGACCGACATCAGAATTAGAATTTACGACTAAATTCGGCATCGAAGTTTTTAATTGAAATTAAAGGTTGAAAAATATTCTAGCCAAATTCGAACTGAAACTTACACAGTTTCAGATCCGTCCGTTCGGCTGATAGTTTTGAGTGTTCCGAGGAAAAAGTATCTTGAACAACCCCCTCAACGATACACCACACATCGAGAGTTGGTTGGTTGTCGATCGATCGATCGACCTACGAATTTCCATGAATAGAAGCAACCCATCCGCTAGTAGGTCTAGTTGATATAGAAAGCTAAGAGAAATTCACCAGTCGCTCGGACCCATAGAGTCGCGGGACAAAATCCGTGGGGCTGCCCACACGGGGATTGACACTGTGTATGGATGATGAAAAAAATAACTGAATGAAATCCAGTTTCCGCTTGGCGCGAGCGCCCTGTTTGTGGGCAACACCAACGATACTAACGATCAACAAAACAAGTTTAACAGGAATCCCGTCGTCACTAGCTAAGAGCTAGCCCGCTTCGGGAACATGGACAATCAGACTTGATTGAAATCGTATGAAGCAGCTCGACATCTCCGAGTTTTGGAGTCTTGTCACAAGAAGTCAACTCATTCAAAACGAACTTCTATAAAGTTGTGATAAGACATTTTCAAATAGTACTCCTCACATGACAAAGCGGGAGTTACGAGCTAAACCGCAATGAATTACACGGAAAAGCTCCCTCCGGCCTCCGTCTTCTTCAACCACAGCACGCCTCCAAAGAGCCAAGTGGCTCACAACGATATGCGATCGCAGATTTCCACAAAGCAGTGATACTCGTCGTGTAGCTATCTATTTTGTTTGAACCGCCATAAGCACAACTTTGATCTGTGCTGTGTGCTGCTGCTGATCTTTGTTGTCGTTTGAAAGCGAAAAGGGGTAACGGAAGCGAGGGAAGCTGAGATTACGCGGTCAGGTGAATCGAGGGAGGTCAACCGGTCCACGTCCGTCGCTCGACCAACCTTTTCCCCTTTTCCGCGAAAGCCGCACCTCTCTGAATCGTGTCACAACTTCTAGCAGAGCTCGTGCTAGGTGTTGTGTTTTCTCGAAAGCAATCTCGCGCGAATTCTTTTCATGAATGAAAAATGTCAATTACAATTCTATAATTATAGATTGTAAAACAGGTCGAGAGCGAGCGGTAGTTTGTGCACCACAAGTTTAGAACTTATCTGGCGGCAGCTCGTTGTCCCAGGCAGAAGGGATGAGTCCCGGTCGATTTGATTTGTTGTGAAAGGGGATACGCGAATCCTTTCCGAGAGAAGCTGTTTCTTGTTAATGAGTTTCTCCAAAGTTCGATTGAAGTTGTATTGCCAAAGGGTAGAAACGCGGGGAGCAACTTTTTAATCAATGTTGGTTCTCGATCCGTTTGTTGGTTGTAAACCAGTTTCGGAATGTGCGGCAAACATACTGGCATCGATTCATAATTATTACTGACTCTGTGACGGACTTGTGATAGAGTACAAATAGATTCCCATTCCAAGGGCTACAACATTTTTTTTCCATCCAAGCTGTACCCTCTTGGTTTGCTTCTAACATGTCCTCCGGATGAATCGAAATAAGTTAGAGAGCAGAGCTCAGACGCCCACAACTAAAAATTAGACCGGTACCGCAGTTTTGTTGGGGCGTTGTAAAAATTTGTTTGGAGAAAAATTTTCCATGATGCAACGTAAATTTTTATCGGACAATTAGTACCAATAGGGACACTTACATAATCGATGAGCAATTAAACCGAGGAGTTCCGGTTGTTCGCGTTCGTAATCCAAATCCGGTGATCGGCGGTCGATGCCACTAGGTTTCTCTGCTAGATGAAGATTGCTGGTTGCCGTTGGTTTTGCGGCGGTACATCCAATGATAATGTTATTCCAACCATTCAGCGGCGAAAACACAAGATACATGATTTGCCGAGATGATCGGCCAAACTTTAGTAAAACACTTTTTCCAACTTTTTTTTGTGAATTTAGGGTATACTGTATAAACTTTCAGGCTTTCCGATCCTTCTTCACTTTTTTATCTGCTGGAAACTTTATTGCCGTAATTTATATTTTCTCGAGATGTATTTTGTTGTTTTCATTTAGAACTTCGCACTTTTCCAAAAGGTTTTCACTAACTTTTGGTGTAGATTTAGACCCTCCTTGCTTGGTTGTTGTTACCATTAATTGTCGCGCACTTTGCCTTCAATCCCACCTTGAATCGGGACGCACTAAACCAAAAGAAAAATCACACCGGGGACAAAAGATCTTGGCTTTGCTGACTTTTTGCTTCTTCTCTTTCTTCTTCGGCCCCGTTATACTCGGTTGTTGTTTTCATTCATGAAATCATTGATTCACTTTGAAGACAAAATCTTTTGCTCTCTGCTTGTTGTCGTCGTCGTTTTGCTTTACATCTTCACACACTCAGTGATTGCATCTTTTCACATTCAGCTTTTTTCTTCGGTCGATTTTTTTTTACTTTTTTTCTTCTCGACTGCTCTTCATTTGATTTTTCATCAATAAGAAACTTTTATAATAATATTTTCGTACTCTTCCTATACAAGCCGTGATACTTTATGTTGCTCTTCGGTAGCCAGAAAAACAGATATGATCGAAAATAAATCACTTTTCAAAACATTTTCTTCGCTCGGCCGTCGTGTTTGGTAGTAGGACTCGTCGTGCTGCTGGGGTCGTTGGCGTTTTTTCAGAGCAATTTTCATGCTTTTGCTCCGGCCGACGACGACGACGACGTTGTCGACGATGTTGTTTTTCTGCTGCCGCTGATCTGACGGCGATGATTTCGATGATGACGACGACCAACAACAAGAAGACGGTCGCCTAGTTGCTGGTGCTGCTCCACGGAGTAGTCGACGACAACGACGTTCTGCTGCTTCTGCTTCTGCTGGTACATCTGCCGTCGTGGTGCTGCTGGTGCGTCTGTGACTGTAACGGCATGCAGCAGTGTGTGTGCCGCGGCGCGTACTGTTCTGCATGAAAATGCTGCCGCGTCGCAGCCGCGCCAGAGATTTTTCCTTTCCCAACCAAAACCAACCCAAGGGGGGTTTCTTCACTTAGACTTGACTTGATACTTGACTCTCGCTCGGCGAAACGCGAAGCAAATTTCGATTTTCACTCGATCAGATATTTGCTGCTGCTGATCGTTTGTCACATCGCACTTTCGATCAAGTGCCCCGAAAAAATAACACTTCCGTTTGCCACACAATCCCGTGTGCTGCGGTTCAAGTCGGAACTCCCGAATTAACCAGATAGAAGAAGGTATCGAAAAAAAGATACTTATCACACACCCCTTCTTCGCGTTTGAACTTCCTCTTGCGTTGCACGCACTTTATTACATCCCGCACATTTGCCTCGGTCAGCACGATTAATCTATCTTGCACCTCGTTTTTCCTTGCTTATTTGTTACTACACTCTTCAATCGCCTTTTCTAGAGATTACTTCAGCAGCTCTACAAAAATTCGTTCACTGTGCTTTACAATTTCTCGTATCTCGCACTCCTTTCTTCGTCGTGTTTCCTTTCGACCGTGTGTTTTCGCTCTTCCTTTGCGTGGTGTATGTGTATACACAATGGTAATTATAGTATTTTTTTCTTTTATTCATGAAAAAACCTACAAAGCAACGTTATGAATACAGTCCGTCTACGATCAAAGCTCTAAAACGACTGATAAATAATTTCGTTCCAATTCGTATATTTAGAAAACGTCATGCGCAGTCAGAGGGGAGGGCGTTTCCGACTTCGGCTTTTGGCTTCGGGTTCGGCAATGGCCTCCCAGCTGCTAGTAGTGGTGACAGGAAAAGCCTATCCGTACACGTTGTACAACACGCGCTCTCCTGAATGTTGGTGCGGCCCATTCATGCAGTGTGCGTGATTTCATTCATTCGTCCCTAAGTAGTGGTGCGTTCGGGTTCCGTTCGGCTAACACACACAAACAACGCCGCCGACTTCGGTTTTCCGACGACCGACCGAACCGAACCTGTTGTACAACAATGCCACGCAGCGGACATTTTCGCTACTACAGCGAAGGTTTTTATGAATGAAATCCTCAGCCATAATGAATGGAGTAACGCAACGAGCGATCCAAATGTGCCTTTTCCTCTCGGACGCTCTCACTCGTACCACCGGCGAGCCTAGCTATCTATGCGTCGCCACGTCGTCATCGTCCCAATCTCTCTCGCTCGCTCTGTCTCACACCCTGTCCCGTATCTTATTTGCTGCCCTCATGGTAATCCTCCACAGGCCATACCATACTCGCCTGCTGCAACTCAGCCATATTTTTATTTTAATTCATTCGATCTACCATTCAATATTTTCCCTCCCATTCACGCGACTTGCCGAGAGCGCGCGCACGCTCTCTCACTCCCGTCTCATGTAGCAACGTCGGCCGAGTGTCGGCCGTTCCGTTCAGTCAGTCAGTCAGCCAGCAAGCCAAACTTAAAATCCTAACCATTCCCTGACTGAATCGAGCTGAACTGAACTAACTTCCATCCTACCCAACTGAAACCAACGAAGGCAAGCAACCGAACCAAGATCCGATTCAATCCTCACCTCACTCAAGAAGTGCTCTGCTGCTGAGCTGAACTGAGCGCTTACGACACCATCCACACCATCCCATTGTGGTTTCCTCGTTCGTTCGCTCGTTCGCTTCCAGTACAAGGTACGAGGGACTGCCTGGCAGCGGAAAAACTGCGCTCAACCGACGAGGGATCAACCGCCGCAACCGTCACCGTCGTCTTGTTTTTCTTCTCCTCCTTTGCCTTCTTCTTAGCGTACGTACGTTTCGATTCATGTACCCACCAGTACTCAACAACAACAACAACTACTACAGTGAGTGAGAGTCACCAACAACAACCAGCAAGCGTCCAACACACTCGCTTGTGAACCGGGTGAGGTGTTGAAGCGGAGCGAGGTAAAGCAGAAGGATCGGATTGGAGCGGCTGCTGCTGCTGCTGATGCTTGCGGCTTTTACGCTCGATCGTGCAATAGCTAGGGTTGATGAGGAATACCGGCTGGATGGTTGGTTGGCTCGTTGGCTGGATCGGATACGACAACGTTACTTATGTTTGCCGTACCGCGTGAGGAAGGTATTGTGGCGTTACACTCTAGATAGGGACACGTGCCCACCATGCATCGCTTCGTGATTGATCAATTTGAAAAAAAAGCTGACTCCACGTTGGCTTGTTTGGGCAACCTGGTCAAGTAAATTTGGAATACCGAACCTATCTTTAACGTAACAACTAAAGAACAGTAATTTTAGTAAAATGAAGTATGCTGAGTAAAGCATACTAACCGATGGCAGCATAAGCCTGTTCCATTAATTCCATTAATTAATAAGAAAACTCGATCACACCTTTGGTGAACCGCTGAACCCATTTCAAATTCTCCTTCGTTCCTTAGTGGTCATATCAACCTCGAGTTACATATCCTCATTAACACAGCTCTGGAATGTACACCGGAGCATTTACAAAAAAAATCCATGATCGAGGTTCGAGGAACTACACCGTCGGTGTCATCTAAAGGGTACTAGAAATCGAGATTTGGGAACGTAAGTAGAGATAGATTGGGCACAAGCTGCGGAGAAATGAGAACGAGATTTGCAGAGAGGCGATTGAATGGAATCCAGAGGGACATCGAAGGAGAGGCACACCCAGAAACTCGTGGCGGCGAAGCCTAGTCGCAGAAATCCGAACGCCCTCCTCGGTTAAATATCGCATTACTAAAGAAAACTAAAGAAAAGAGGTCGCAGTAGACTACGAGCAATCGGTCGAAGCAGCGTTGCCGACAGAGGGCGAGCTTGACGAGACCCCTCTCGAGGACTGTTGGGATACCATCAAGACAGCCATCTACAGCGTTGCGGATTGTTACGTGAAGAAATACCGATTTGATAGCTGAGTTTGTACAGCTTCAAAGCTGAAATAAGATGTGTATTTCGTTACTTTTAAAGGAAATTATTAGCTTAATATTAGACTTACATTTCAGTACAATCTACGTGTTTTTGCCCAGATTTCCAACTGACTACAAAGTCTGAGGCACTTTACTGATTGCCTTATCAGCGTTCCCTATTTAGCAATTTATAATTAGTCATTTAATTTTATAAATTTTATGTTTAGTGCTCGCTCACCTTACGCTACTAATGATAATTTTGATTATAAATATGAAAACCACTTTGGTTTAACTGTAGCTCATGTGTATTCGTCTGGTACGAGACTGACCGACTGTGAGGTTAGAATTAGGTTAGGCAAATTTACAATATGAAATATCGAAAATCCTTACAACTTGGAAGAAACTCGTTGGCCTCCACGGGTCCACTAAACTTCACTTGATTTTCACAGAGCTCAATAAAACGAGGAATCCAAAACTACCAAATATTAACTACTGATATTACCGACCATGTGAATTGGGAATACTTGCGAAATGCACGGTTGCAAAATGAGGAATAAGGTGACTTGGCAAATTATGACAGATTCTAATCGCTTTCTGTTTTGGTGCTGTTTTTTTTTTCCTATACTTGACACTGTACCGAGGGGTGTGTGACTAATCTAAATATACGACTTACCAGATGTGTCGTAACAAACCCCGGCCCGTTTGGCACCAAGTTCCTCAGGTACTTACTCTCTGGAGCCACTCTTGCCTTTAACGTCTAACACAGCGAGTCGAACTGTCGGTCGTTCGAAAATCCCGGTGTTTGTCTGCACCAATGCTCGGCGTACCTGCCCATCTGCTCCGGGAAATGTCTTAACAACCCGACCTTTTGTCCATGAGTTCCTTGACGTCTCATCCAGGATTATAACGATGTCTCCTTGTTCCAACGGCTTCACTGCATCAAACCATTTTGCTCGTCTAGTGAGCATGGGTATATATTCAATCAGCCAACGACGCCAAAACATATTTGTCATCACCTGTGCGATGTTCCAGCTATCCCTTAGTGTTTTTGGAAATTGACAATCCGTTGAGGGTAACTTGATACATTCGGAACCACGCAGTAAAAAATGATTCGGGGTGATTGCTTCTTGGTCCGCATTTTCCAATGGCACGTAAGTAAGAGGGCGTGCGTTCACAATGGCCTCTGCTTCAAGAATAAACGTTTCAAGTGTTTCGTCGTTTGGATGTATTTGGCAGTCTGCAATCACCTTCATGGCCTCCTTCACTGAACGTACCATACGTTCCCACGCCCCTCCCATATGGGGCGCCGCTGGTGGATTGAAGTGCCAAGTTGTACGAGTGTTGGTAAATGTCAGAGCGTTTGTTTCTGTTATTTGACGAGTTTGTGACTTAAGGATTTTGTCGGCTCCGACGAAATTAGTTCCCCGATCCGAGAATACATCTGTAGGAGCTCCTCGGCGTGCCACAAATCTTCTGAAGGCTAGGATACACGATACCGAAGTCAAACTGTGAACCACCTCCATGTGTATTGCCCGTATGGTTAAGCACGTAAAAAGTGCTATCCATCTTTTTACCCGGCTTCTTCCTGATTTGACCAAGAGTGGACCAAAATAATCTATCCCTACAAAAGTAAATGGTTTAATGTAAGGCGTCAATCTGATCTTTGGTAAGGGAGCCATCATCGGGGGTTGTGGTTTTGCCTTTTTGATTTTACAATATTGGCACTGCCCTGCTACTTTTCGTACCATCTGTCTGAGAGCTGCTATATAGAACCGCTGCCTCATTTCATTAAAAACGGTTTCATGATTACCGTGTGTGAATTGTTGATGGTACATGAGAATCAGAAGGACCGTTACGCGGTGCTTACTCGGTAGTATAATGGGGTGTCTTGTATCATATGAAGTGAACGGAGAAGATGTTATTCGACTTCCCATCCTGATTATTCCGGCGGGGTCCTTAAAAGGGGCTAACTTGTAAAGAGGACTTACCCCTTTTCTTGCCACGGGTGATGTCTGCGGTGAGTTGAATTCGACCGGGTAAGCTTCTTTTTGAACCATTTTAAAGATAAACGTTTCAGCTTCTACCAATTCGTCCCGAGATAGAAAGGGAAATATCGACGATGTTTTCAAATTTTTTGTAAAAAATTTTTTAGATGCGTTCAGTATGTAGGCTACCGCTCTGTTTAACCTTTTGAAATTAGAAAACCTCTCAAAGTCGATGAAGCTTGTTGTTGTTTGATGTATGGATAACGATTGAATCTGTTCTGATTCCGACGAATTGGGTTGTTGGAATACTGGCCAAGTGTTTTCGGGATTGTATAAAAAAGCAGGACCGCTATACCATTCATTTTCGGGTTGGAAATTCGGAATACTATTCCATTTTGTACCTTGATCGGCAATATTTGCTTTTGACGGAACGTATCGCCAATCGCTAGCATTTGAAGTAGTTAGAATTTCTCCAATCCTGCAGGATACGAACGGATGATATTTTTTAGAGTTGGAGTTTATCCAGCAAAGCACCGTATATGAGTCGGACCAGAAGAATTTATGGGAAATAGGCAATTTTAAAACCTTGCAAATGTTTTCCTGAAGTCTGGTTCCTTGAACTGCAGCTTGGAGCTCCAACCGAGGGATTGATAATGTTTTGAGTGGTGCTACTTTGGTCTTCGATGCCACTAAGCTACACTGTATTCCGTTTTGTGTAACTCCACGAACGTACACAGCACTACAATAGGCGGAATCACTAGCATCCGAAAACGTATGTATCTGTACACTATGGATCGCCGTTGAACTCCCGTAGAAGAGGTATCGAGGAATACGTATGGATTGCAGATCAGCTAAGATATCGGTCCATTGTACCCACCGCACATAAAGTTCGTCGGTAAGGTGGTCGTCCCATTCGGCACCGCTTTTCCAAATATCCTGCAGCAAAATCTTTCCGTGGATAACGTAGTGCGATATAAGACCGAGAGGATCGAAAATCGACATTATCACACTAAGCACCTCGCGCTTGGTGGGTTTTCTTCTGGAAGTGATTAACGTGTTAAGCGCAGGGTTGGAAAAGCTTCCAAAAGAAAATACATCCTCAGTTGGACGCCAGAGCATCCCCAACACTCTTTCGGAAATTTGAGGATCAATTTTCAAGGATCTGACTGCTTCTCCGTCTACCTCGACTCCTATTGCTCGCAGTACCTTCTCGGAATTTGAACAGATGTGATGCATGGTGAACTTCGCTATTTCGTGGATCTCTCTTACTTCTTGAATAAGTTGTATTGCTTCTTCTTCTGTATCTGTGGAATCCAACCAATCGTCGATGTAGTGACCTTCCACTATGGCTTCTACCGCTTTTGGATATGTTTCGGAAAATTTGGAGGCATTTGCATTTTTTACATGTTGTGCTATGCACGGGGAGCACGTGGCTCCAAAAATTGCTACGTCCATGATGTATGTGCGAAAATTTTCAGAAGGATGTTTACGAAATACGAACCGTTGGGATTGATTATCCGGTGCTCGAATTCTTATGCGATGAAACATCTCATGAATATCTGCGGTTATTGCTATTTGTCTCTGTCTGAACCGTATCAATATCGCAGGTAGGGAGTTGGTGTAGTCTGGCCCTTTGAGTAGAAGATCATTGAAAGAGATGTCTTTGACTCTTGCCGCCGCGTCCCAGACAAGCCGTATTTTATTCGGCTTTTTGGGATTTGTCACAACCCCCAAAGGCAGATACCAGGTTTTATTTGGATCTACGTCGGTCAACTCGTTAGTACTGGCTTGATGAGCGTAACCCTTTTTAATATATTCGTCTATGAGGTCACATACCTTGATTTTAAGCGGTGGGTCCTTTTCTAAACGTCTTTCGAGGCACTTAAATCTCTTAACCGCCATACTATAACTGTCGGGCATTATAAATTCGTCTTGCTTCCACAGGAGGCCACACTCATAACCACCATCCGCTGTCATCAATGTCGTTTTCTGCAGGATGGATAGCGCTCTCTCGTCGTCTTTAGATTGGAGTGTTAAGGAGCATAGCGCTTCTTCCGTTTTAAAGAAGGTTTTCATCAAATCAAACAGTTCACGGTTTTTTAGCTCGTTATGGGTGTGGACGTGAATTGGCGTATTTCCAGGATTATTCGTTTCTTGTCGACCGTAAATTGACCATCCTAATCTCGTTTTTGTGGCCACCGGACCCTCGGTACCCCCCTCTCTTATCTTGAGGCTCGTCAACAGATGTAGATGCTGGATACCAATTATCATTTTGGGAACGACGTTTTGATAACTTTCAACCGGTAATCCGGACATATAGGGATGTACGTTGCATAAATACTGATAATCCAGAGTTTGACTTGGTAGACATAAATTACCCACTGTGCGTACGTTTTCGATTTTGAACTTCTTATTACTGTTTCTTCCAGATATCTGTAGATTGACCCTTTTCGACGCCTTTTCTTCTCGGCTTATTTCACTTGTCCACCCCAACCAAAGTGATTCATGGACACCGCTTACTCCGAGTTTGGTTACTACAGATGCTTCCACTAGAGTTGAGGACGAACCATCGTCCAAAAATGCGTATATCTCGATTCTATTGCCATTTCCATATAGTGTAACGGGCACGTATCTGAAAATCAACTTTGTTGGGGTCATGTGGTGGTTTTGGAGCGCTCTGTTTTCTCCTTCATTATTTGAAGTTGGAGAATCAGAAACATTATGCAACAATGTATGATGATGGTATCTGCAGTTCTCGATCTGACAACTTCTTTTGGATCTGCATGGCCAGTTGCCATGTGAATTCAGACATATTCTGCACAAGCTTCTTTGTCGAACTATTTTCAGGCGCTTCGAAGTATCCAACGCTTGGAATTCGGGACACTCGGAGAGGTGATGATACTGATCGACGCATAATAAACAACATCTTTTCCTTTGAACGTCTTCTTTGTTGTTAGTTGACGTATCATCTTCTGCGTGAGTGAATAGTTTTTCTTTAGGCTCCCTCCTATCATGTTTGGCTTGCTGCATTTGCATGTTGGGCAAAGTTACATCTGAAACCATGTTGACTAAACCTTCCATAAAATTTTTGAGCGTAGTCAAATTAACCTTCGGCAAGCCATACTGATACTCGGCCCAGCTCATTGTGAGGTTTGTTGGCAGTCTGCCAACTATTTCCTGAAGCAATGCTGGATTATTCAAATGATCGGTTTGGTCGGCAATAATCATATGATCTATCAGATTTGTTATGGAGAGTCCAAAGTTGATAATAGATCTCAAGTCGTTTGCTTTCGGAGCGGGGGTCGTGCGAACTTTCATCAACAAAGAGTTTATTATTATTTCCGGTCGGCCATATAATTTCTTCAGCACCTCTAAAATTCGGGGCACTGACTTTGGTAGATATAGTTGACTTCTTACGGCTTCCAAAGCTTGACCGCTCAAGCATCTTTGCAACCGGGCCAAGTTTTCTGTATGGCTGAATCCGCATGCTTCAGTGGTATTAATAAAAGTATTATAAAAGATGGGCCAGTCCTGGGGGTCCCCAGAAAAGGCTGGAAGATCTTTTTGCATCACTTGGCGGGCTGCCAGCTGTTTAGGACTTGGCTCCGGTTCCTCATCCTCTTCTTCGGTTAATTCTTCTAACGCTTGTCCGTCGGAGAGTAGGTTAATGGCTCCTCGAGTCATTCCTTTCTTGCCCGCAGGGTGTGATTTGTGTATATCTACCTGAGCAAGATCATGTTGCTCCCTTTTACCAGCTTTATTCAACAACGATTCGAAAACTTTGGTTAGCTCTTCAACGGAGATTTGCTTTCTTCCAATTGATGTTTCTTTTGATGGTCCCGGTTCCGGCACGTTTTCCTCTATGATTGCTGGTAAGAAATAATTTTTCGGAGTTTGTTTTGGTTGAACGCTTCGCTTATCGTGGACCTCATTTTGGACCGGTTGCAATAGGCTACTTTGTCCAATAGGGTGTCCTAGCGGATTGTCGGGTATAACTACATTCTTAAGCCAATTTTCCACATCATCCCTTTTCGTTTTTACGCTAACGTCGCTTCTGATACTCTTAGCATCTTCTGCGTCTTCCAATCTCTTCAGTAGCTCGAAGCGTTTTCGGAAATACTCATCCTCTTCCGCTGCTCTTCTTATTTGGATTTTTCGTTGTTTTTCCAGCAAGTCTAAACTTTCCTCGATAATTCGTGATTTTCTGCTCTTGCCGGAGTCTTTAGAGATTTTACTAGCTGCTTCCGAGGGTGCTTTATCCTCCTTACAATTATCACAGCGCCAGCTTCTATCTGGATCACCGATTGAGCTATCCACCCCAGCACACGGGAAGTGCATCCAGATATCACACATGTCGCAACCGACCATGTTGGCCAGGGAATCCGTCTTCGAACATTTTTCACAGTTCCTATTATTGGTTGTAGTCGTATCGGTGGCATCTTTCATCGTGCTCGAGTAGTCAGCTGAAATCTTTGAAGTTTGTTACGTGAAGAAATACCGATTTGATAGCTGAGTTTGTACAGCTTCAAAGCTGAAATAAGATGTGTATTTCGTTACTTTTAAAGAAAATTATTAGCTTAATATTAGACTTACATTTCAGTACAATCTACGTGTTTTTGCCCAGATTTCCAACTGACTACAAAGTCTGAGGCACTTTACTGATTGCCTTATCAGCGTTCCCTATTTAGCAATTTATAATTAGTCATTTAATTTTATAAATTTTATGTTTAGTGCTCGCTCACCTTACGCTACTAATGATAATTTTGATTATAAATATGAAAACCACTTTGGTTTAACTGTAGCTCATGTGTATTCGTCTGGTACGAGACTGACCGACTGTGAGGTTAGAATTAGGTTAGGCAAATTTACAATATGAAATATCGAAAATCCTTACAACTTGGAAGAAACTCGTTGGCCTCCACGGGTCCACTAAACTTCACTTGATTTTCACAGAGCTCAATAAAGCGAGGAATCCAAAACTACCAAATATTAACTACTGATATTACCGACCATGTGAATTGGGAATACTTGCGAAATGCACGGTTGCAAAATGAGGAATAAGGTGACTTGGCAAATTATGACAGATTCTAATCGCTTTCTGTTTTGGTGCTGTTTTTTTTTTTCCTATACTTGACACTGTACCGAGGGGTGTGTGACTAATCTAAATATACGACTTACCAGATGTGTCGTAACACGGATAACGTCATCGGACATGTGGGACGACCTCGACGGAACGACTTGTTCGACAAAGAGTGTAGGAGGGTGATGGACGAAGAAAACGCCGCACGGGGCACAGTAGTGGAAGGAAGCACCCGTTGAAACCCATATAAAAGAAGGGCGACAAATTCGACTGTGAGAACTACCGGGTGATTATTGTTCTCAATGCCGATTACAAAGTGTTGTTCCGAGTCCTACTCCGCCGTTTAACGCCACAAGCAAACAGATTCGTGAGAAGTCATCAGGTCGGATTCATGGAAGAACGGTCCTTAACGGACCAGATCTTCCACTAAGACAAATCCTCCAAAAATACCGTGAACACAATCTATTCATCGACTTCAAAGCCGCATACGACACGATCGACCTTGACGAGCGATGGGAAATTATAAAAGCTAACAGGATTTCCGGGAAGCTGACTAGACTGAGCAAGTTGACGATGGATGGAACGCGGTGCTGTGTGCGGATTTCGGGTGAATTGTCGAGTTTATTCGAATCGCGCGGGAGGCTTCGACAAGGCGATGCATTATCCTGCATGATGTTCAACGTGATGCTAGAAGGTGTTATTCGACGAGCGATGGGCGAAATGCGGGGCACAATTTTCAACAGATCCAGTCAACTGCGTTGCCGACGACATTGACATAGTGTAGTCGGCAGATCATCTGCGGCGCAAACTGAAACGCGAAGCCGGAAGGATTGGGTTGATGATTAATACGCCCAAGGCGAAGTATACGCTGATCTGCGGATACTAGACTGACCGAGTCTGCTTGTCCAGTACTAACAAAGCCAGGAGGACCTGCGCACACTCAGAGTATTCGAGCAACGAGTGTTAAGAACCATGTTCGGCGACGCGACGTGCAGGAGAACGAAGTCTTAGGGTGAAGGATGAACCACGAGCTCGCGTGACTCTACGATGAACCCAGAATCCAGAAGGTGACGAAGGCTAAACGGATACGCTTGACAGGAAATGTTGCGAGAATGCCGGACGATTGCCCTGCATAACAGATGTTCACTACGATTCTCTTTTGAATCCAGTAGGAACGGGACGACCCGGGCGAAACGAGTGAAGAAGTCCAAGCTTTTAATAGAGTTTGATCTCTGGGATTTGGAAGTGAGCTACCCCGCTGCTCACTCCGATTCGTGAGTTCATCGACAACTCTTTCCATTATCGAGCCAAATATCTTTGGTATAGCGTAAATAAAACCAATATCGCAGCTTTTTTTGGTACTATCCGTTACTCATTTGGTGCCACGCCACCTGAATGTTTTGTTACTAATGCCAGGTTCAACTAAGTTGCATCGCTTGGGTTTTTTTTGTTGCTCCCGCATGTTACGCATACCAAGGTCACCGAAATACTGAAGCTTTTCAGTAACTACTTGCTACAGCTCATCATATCACTTCGTCTGCTCAAGCCTCTCAAATTTTTGACCATTCGTCAGACTTCCTAACACGTTCGTCGTAACGCTCATTTTGGAAGTTTTACTAGCAGGATCCAAAGAAATTCTCGGAGCGAGAAAGTAAAGAAGGAGAACTCCAAGCCTTGCAACGTGCGGCTTAACTGAGCGGCTAACTTGAGTAAGAGAGCGTCACACGTTTTTAATGTGAGGGGGTCACACAAAAATGGGTTCCATGGCGACGAAGGTGTTAAATATATGTTAATTAAAAGTTAACCTCTTTTTGGCTCGGGTTCATCGACCTCCCATCGACACAAACGCTTTCCAGCGGCTACTCGGCTCGACGAAATTGCTGGCTACTGGCTCACCAATTTTCAAATCGCTTCAGTCCGGAAACCTGTCATGGCACCGGTTCAATGACCTTTCATCTGACTTCGGTTCGACGATTTTCCATGGCTTTGGCGCAAGAACTTATTCCGGTTCCAAGACCTGTGAATGGCTCTGGCGACGGACGACGTTCCACGCCACCAAAGGTTTCAACACGACGCCCTTTCATGGCCTAAGTGAAGACCTTTCACCGGTTTGATGTCTTGCTTGAAGTTCTGGCCGAAGACCATTCTTGGCTGTGGCTCGATGAATTTCCGTAGCACCCGGACATCCCTGTGGCGCCCCGGTCCAAAGACTTCATAAAGATAGCCAATACAGGGTCATTTGTACAACCTTCCATGACACCTGTTTCAATGGTTCTGGTCCGAAAATCTTCCAGAGCATTGCTTCCCATACCTAAATTTGGTTCCGGGTCAACGACCTTCCATGGCACTTTTATGACTCCAGCTGAATAGCCTTCCAGCGGCCTTGGTCAGACTACCTTCCAGTGGACCCCTTTCCGTAGTTACGGTCTGACGATCTTTTAGATTCTCTGGCTAATGGACTTATTATGGAATCCAATAACTGCTTGTCCGACGACCTTC
The DNA here is from genome assembly GCF_029784155.1 of Uranotaenia lowii. Taxonomy (NCBI): domain Eukaryota; kingdom Metazoa; phylum Arthropoda; class Insecta; order Diptera; family Culicidae; genus Uranotaenia; species Uranotaenia lowii. Next base: position 109,190,645 of record NC_073693.1, read on the forward strand.
GAATGGATTCCCGGCTTGAACGACCCTTCAAAAATTTCCCATCTTGACGTCTTTCTATTGCACTATTTCGACAACCTTCCTTGGTCTCGGCTCACATTACATCCATTCGGTCAAATAACCTTCGGCCTAACGACGGATAGGTCGAATCATCGAATGAATACGAAGAGAATGTGAGTAGTATTGAGCATGCAATCAATCTTTATGCTGCTGGGTGGATTGATAACACACCAAACTAATTTTTCTCGCTCCCAATGTCGTCGTTCGCCATTCGTTGCGTTGCGTTCTCTCCCGGTCGATGCGAGGAATGGAAACCGAATGAACGGGTCGAGTTGTACTTCCTTGCTTTGCCTGTTTGCTGCTGCTCAGCGGAAGCGAATGCGTGGCCACAAGACGTCCCATACGAGCGATGGGGTCTGCTGGCTGAACTGAAATCAATTTGCAGCGCGGAAGGAAGAAACGACGCGGCTGGATTGTCCCCGGTCCAGTTTTTGGAAATGTGGCGGCCTCTCAGGCTGGCTGGAAGTGTGTGAGTGGGCCCACCACGAGAACCAGGGTTTCTTGTCCTGTGTGTAGGAAGCGGGACATGGACGATTTTTTTTTATTTTGTTCAAATATATTTTCCTCCTCTTGCTACTTCATCTTGGCGCGGGGGAAGCAGCCTAGAAGGCTGCTGAAGTGACTACGAAGGCGAGTAAGCGAATTGCGCGCGCGTTGGAGGAAAGAACTTGCTGGCTGGACCAGCACGACTGACTTTGCCGATGCGACGTCGATCGAAGAATGGATTGTGTGGTGGCTGGCAGGAGCTTGGAAGCAGCAGTATCGTTCATGGATGTAAACTCTGGAAGAATCAATAGAGGCTAGGAAAGCGGACGGCCGTAGCAGAACAGTTGAGCTGAATTGGTTCGATTGAGAGTTGCTTTTATGTTTTTTTGCTGGTTCTGCTCCTGCCTTGATCCTCTGCTGCTTGAGGCAGTTCTACGACTACGCGATATCAACGACGACAAGATCCAAATGAATGCGAGAACCAAAAGTTCAACAACAAGAAGAAAAATGTGGAATAAATATGTTGACTATATTCAGATGCTGTACGATTCATAACTCGACTGCTTACTATACAATTTTTTTCAGCTCTCGGATCCCGGTTGGTTTATTTGAACAGAAGAACCGGAAAGTGTCACTTTTTTTTCCTTTTGGACATCAGAAGCAAATCGAAGAAGCGATTTTCTTATGTTAATTCGGTAAATTATGAATGAACGGGTGAAGAAAGAGCACCTTGGAATCGCTACTCTGATAGAACTTTTTCCTTCACCTCGCGTACCCATGCTGTAGGATCGCATAATGGAAACTGTTTTCGAGCATTATGTTTGAACTATCTATGTACTTAGGCGTTTGACGACGTTTGCTACATCGCTATTTTACTTCTGGTGTCGTATAAGTTTAGTAGCTGCAATCAGCTCCAAAAACAAATGTCGGAAAGATAGAAAGATAGAAAGATAGAAAGATAGAAAGATAGAAAGATAGAAAGATAGAAAGATAGAAAGATAGAAAGATAGAAAGATAGAAATATAGAAAGATAGAAAGATAGAAAGATAGAAAGATAGAAAGATAGAAAGATAGAAAGATAGAAAGATAGAAAGATAGAAAGATAGAAAGATAGAAAGATAGAAAGATAGAAAGATAGAAAGATAGAAAGATAGAAAGATAGAAAGATAGAAAGATAGAAAGATAAAAAGATAGAAAGATAGAAAGATAGAAAGATAGAAAGATAGAAAGATAGAAAGATAGAAAGATAGAAAGATAGAAAGATAGAAATATAGAAAGATAGAAAGATAGAAAGATAGAAAGATAGAAAGATAGAAAGATAGAAAGATAGAAAGATAGAAAGATAGAAAGATAGAAAGATAGAAAGATAGAAAGATAGAAAGATAGAAAGATAGAAAGATAGAAAGATAGAAAGATAGAAAGATAGAAAGATAGAAAGATAGAAAGATAGAAAGATAGAAAGATAGAAAGATAGAAAGATAGAAAGATAGAAAGATAGAAAGATAGAAAGATAGAAAGATAGAAAGATAGTGAAATAGAAAGATAGAAAGATAAGAAAAATAGAAAGATAAGAAAAATAGAAAGATAGAAAGATAGAAAGATAGGAAGATAGAAACATAGAAAGATAGAAACATAGAAAGATAGAAAGATAGAAAGATAGAAATATAGAAATATAGAGATATAGAATATAGAGAGATAGAAAGATAGACAGATAGGGGGATAGAACGATAGAAAGAAAAACAGATAGAAAGATAGAATGATAGAAAAATAGAGGGATAGAAACATATAAACATAAAAAGATAGAAAGATAGCAAGATAGAAAAATAGAAAGATATCAAGGTAGCGAGATAGTGAGATAGAAAGATAGGTAGATAGCAAGAGAAAAAGATGCAATGATGAAAAGATAGATGGATAGAAAGATAGATAGAAATAAAGAAAGAAATAAAGATAGAAAAATGGAATGTGACAAGTGACGTCATTGCTATCTGCAAACAGATAAAGCTGCATACACCGAAGCTCACTAGATAGATAGCAATGACGTCACTATCGGGAATATATTGTATTATACGTATAGCACCAAACCGCATAGCGCTAGTAAAACTAAAGACACTTTCTTACTAGCAAGATTCCTGTCATTCACTGCTTTGTTATTCTTTTTTCAGTGCAGATTTCAATTTAGTACAAGAATATTGTTTACGTAATTTACTGTAGCAACGTTATTTCTAGGCCATCACTCGTATGCCTCAAATATGCTAGGAAACTCACGGTATGTCGCTATGATTTTCAATATCAAATTCGCCAGTCATTCGAAACTCTCAGACTCAGACTCGTCCCAGACAATCCATTCATAATCTAGTAACTATAGTAAATTATTGTAAATAATATCCCCGAGACACGTGGTAGCAACCAAAATTTCGTATTACATACTTGTTGATATGAAAAATAAACAACAAACCTGTCAACGACAGGAGTTTTGCTAGTAAGAAATCATCGCTAGTAGAACTGTCGCTATTCGGTTTAGTGTTGTACACATTATATTATGTGTATAGCACCAAACCGAATAGCGACAATTTTACTAGCGATATTTTTTTAACTACGAGATTCCTATCATTCGACGGCTTGTCATTCTTTTTTTCAGTCCAGTAGGCGGGCGATTTCAATGTAGTAGACGTTACGTTATTTACTGTTCATTTTCCTTAGAGCATCAATCGCATGCTTCAAGTCTTCTAGGAATCTCACGATGCGTCGTTATCTCTCAAAGCACGCACCAGACCTCATCCGTCTTATTCATTGCACGACGCTCTCGTGGCTCCAGTCCGTCGATCTTCCATGATTCCTGGCTCGGCGACCATCAACTGGTCTTCAGGTACGATGACCTTCCAATTGGCTTCTGGTCCGACGACCTGCCATGACCCCTGATTCTAAGATCTCCATCTGGCTCCGATTCGACGACCTTCCAGCTGACTTCTGGTCTCGACTCCCTTGATGCGACTCGAAGCTTTCTCCTACGCCTCGACGCTTTTCCTGAGACCTGACGCCACCCAGTGATTCTAGCCCGACGACCTCCACTTGCCTTTCCGGTACGATGACCCTCTATGTCACCGGCTTTACGACCTTCCATGGTACTCCGCTTGCAAGTCCCCCAGGTGCTCCTGGATCGACGACCACCACCTGATTCCTAACTTGACGACGTTCCATGATACCGGCCCCCCAACCTTCCATGTTTTTTGGTTCGAAGACCTGGCCTGACCACATTCGTTGTCTTAGCGCTACGATCTTCCATGGCACCAGTCCGACGACCTCACACTGGCTCCGGTTCGACGACCTTGTTTGCTTCCTGGCTCTCCAACCTTCCAATGGATATCGGTCCACTTCCAATGGGTCTGCACCAACGACCTTCCATTGCACCTGTCCAATGAACTCCCGTGGCTCCTGGCTTTTCGACCTTTATCTGGCTTCTCGGTCCGATGACCTTCCAGTTGGTTTCTAGTTCGACAACTTTCCAAGGTTCCTGACTCGCCGACCTTGCGATGGCCTCGGTAGATTGCAGTGGCCTGGTTCCTGCCTTGATGGCCTTCCAGACTTGTTATCCTTCCATTGGCGCTGACTCTTCTTGCCACTATTGTTCCGCTTCTCCTTTCCACTAGTGATGGGCCCATAACCTGTTGTAGAAGCACTTTGGGTGGAAAGGAGAAACCCTTACAGTTTGATGGTAGAATTCGTAATACTTCATTTCTTATAATTTGCTACCTTATATACCAAACCATTTCCATGGTTAAAATTGTAAGTTGTTTATTAATTATGTGTATGTTGTTATTTGTCCCATCGATTGCTTGGATGAGACAAACCTCAACAGTTGGAAATCTGAATTTGAAAAATGCTAACAATGTGTTTATTTTTTATTATGTTTTGTCTTATTGCAGACTATAAATGAAACGTTGTATAGCAGAAATAAATACGATCGATTTGATTTTGATAACTGGTAGCAAAATTATATAGGTAGGTATTCGTAAACAAATTTGTCATACTGCCTTTTTTTCGTAAATGACGGAAAGAATTAAAGAAACATAAGCTATCAAAGAACGAAAGAACATAAGCCGTAAATATCATCAATTTTTCAAAAAAGATACAAGATACAAGAGAAACAAGAGAGATCAATAGCGGGAAAGATCACATGCGAGATATACATTGTGTTTTCGATAGAAGGTCCAGCAGTTGATCGGCAGAGCTCGATTGCTCGGGTTCGCCAATTTCATCACGTTCACCGTGGTGAAATTGGCTAACACGCCGTCGTACTGAAGCGGAGATTGCAGGTTCAAGTCCTGCCGGTGAGCCGTTGTATCTTTTTCGAAAAATTCATGATATTTACGGCTTATGTTCTTTCGTTCTTTGATAGCTTATGTTTCTTTAATTCTTTCCGTTATCTACGAAAATGTGATTATTTTCAGGTACAAAGATGTACCAAACGATTTCATAACATCAGTATTGATTGTCGTACTGTTTTTAGGTTCTCTCTAATTGAACTCAAATTTGGTCGTTTATAATAATTTTTGCAATATAGATCATTGCGGCAGTACAGCGAGTTTTCGTTCAACTGCCAACTGAACGACTTATCGTATTAAAGTTGTGTTCTCAATTGTATAATACAACGAATATCGCGATTCCAATCATTCGTCCGCTCGTCCGTCATATGACAGTGATTGTGAAAAGTGAACCTCATTTTGATTTGTTCTACACATTCAAACGAATCACTTAAATAAGAGCCATGTTTCCTTTTTAGTGGTCCGGCTGTCCATCCAGTGTCCAGGACCGAACCACGAAACGGTCATTTTAGAATCTCCGGCAAAACGTCATCATCGCACATTAGAAATAATTTTCGCTTATCACCGCAATTGAAGAATGTCCCATCATAACCAAATCGTGTTTTTCCTCACCGTTTCAAGCGTACGTACATACTTATTCTCTATTCCGGTCAGTCCGGCGCGGCCAGTTCTGTGCTGTGACAATTCAGTCACTTGATTGCACTAATTTGACCTCTGTGCGCTTCCCAGTCCCACATATGAAATGTGACAACGACAACGGTGGAGCAGATAGACCGCAAAGCCGCAAACAACAGTCGAGTCGGAGCGGTGCAGCGAAAAGAAGAAATGGCCGGGCCCCAAGCCAACATCGGAGGGATGGAATTATGTTGATGACCAAAACTGAGAGCCGCGCGCTACTATACTGGAGGAATACGCTTATCATCTAATTCAGCAGGGAGGTTCACAATTTGAAATTATGTTATTTTTTCCTGTTGACCACCATATTGCCGGGGTCGTTCAGAAATTTACACATCCCGGAGATGGGAAGCCGGCCGGTCGATCGCACTCGAGAATGGCCGTTCACTGGAAGCGTATGACCAATTCCAACCTAGTGAGCTAGGAACGAGATATAATTGTTACAGATGTCAAGACGAGTCTGCCGTTCACGGGATTTTATAGTGAGGCTTCATATAACACTTCTGCTGAAGGATTTTTTGGTTCGATTCAAATATAAAAAAGTCAGTTTTTTCATCTGTCAAATTTAAGCTTGAAAAAAATTGAAATTTTAATGAAAAATGCATTATTTTAACCGGAATTTTTTTTTCCGACTGCCTCACCTAAACTATTATAAATTTAAAGTTTATACCGATCGAGAAGCAGTTTACCAAGAAATGGATTCGCAATGAAAGTAGATGAGCTGTTTTCCACCTAGGATTCGCGGGTCTGGAAGTTGGATAATGTTTTACGAATATATGCAAAGCAGTTTTTTCGTCCAAGGATGAGAATCGAACCCGTTTTTAACTTACTAAGGTTCCGGATGATCGGAAATTATGGAAAAAAGAAAATATTCGTACAGGAATAGATTTGGAAGGACCAGAAATTACAAGATATAGGAATCAGGTTAATGATTCCAGAGCGGAACGCCAATGCAGTGCAACATCGTTCACACCATCCGGTCACCCATATACTCAGTTTGCTGCAACAAAAAATTGGTGAGCTCTTTTCATTTAATTTATCTGTGTATTCTTGGATCTACCTTTAACAAATTTTTACTCACCAATCCTATCTGTCAAGTGGGACTTCCTATAAACGCAAAAAACCCTCCCTCTACCTATGTTTTTTTTTATTAATTGATCACCCAGGTGGTAAATCCTTTTTACGGATTACATTCCAAGGCACGGCGAGCCACCGCGTCCCCCCAGTATGCTACTCTGGGTTCATGGGTGCAATTGGTCGACTCTAGATACTATGTGCCCCTACGCCCCTACAATTTCAAGTCAAAACTCAAGACTAAGGACCTCTTCTCTGACGACTCGAGGTCCGGCCTTTACTCGTCCAGCACACGTCCGGGGCCTTACGAAAAGCTACTCGGATGATTCCCGGTGAAGACGTCATCCTACACCGACTCAAGAGGCTCACCCGCCAACGACGTGAAGTAACTCTACCCGAGATTATTTCGCGGCGTAATACTCTTCCCACTACGAGTTCGACTGCGAAGAAGGTCAAGTCTTATCCCCGCAGCTTCCGTCGTAGGGAGCACGTTCTACTCAGATACTCCGCGGCGGTGGAGGTATCCTACAGAACGTTCGCGACGTGCCTAACAGCTCGGCATATGCAGAAGGTAGAGTATTATCTTTGTATGCCTTACTACTAGGAGCTGACGCACACTATTCGAATGCCCCCGCCGAAAGGGCATTCTACTCCGACCGTGGTCCGGTCTTCCTCCTTCATTTGGCTTGCAACTTTGGGGCTGACAACCCTAGGCTTTTTGCCCACCGTGTGCCGAATTGAGAGCAGCTTATCCTGGACTCGCGCCTGTCACAGCACCCGAGAGTACTCCGCGACGCGAATACTCTCCCCCCTAAGAATTCGACTGCGGAGAAGGTCTTGTCTTGTCCCCATAGCCTCCGTCGCAGAGGGCGCGTTCGACTCGGATACTCCGCGACGGTAACGTTGGAGGTATCCTACACATAGACGCGCGACGTACCAGGCAGTTCGGCATACGCAAAAGGTAGAGTCTTATCCTTGTATGCTTTACTGCCTTGTTCGGACGTACACTACTCAGATGCTTCCCGACGAAAGGGTCACCCTACACCGGTCGCGGAATGGTGCTGGAACAAACTACTCTACAAGGCAGTCATGATCCGGAGTGTTGGCATCCTCGCACATCCTCCGCACGATGTTGTCGGCTGTCGTGTCTGGTCCGCAGGCGGTTAGCGCAGCATGTTAGCGCGTACCCCTTCGAACCTCGGACAGTTGAACGCTACGTGCAGGTGTCTCGATTGTGTCACAGCAGGTTGGGCAGAATGGCGAGGCCACGTGTCCAAACCGGTGGTGGTGATACTGCATGAAGCACCCGTAACCAGTCAAGAATTGTGTCATGCAGAAATCCACCTCTCCATGTCTCCGATCCATCCAAAGTCCGACGTTAGGGATCAAGGACATCGAGGCCTCTCTGACATGTTTCCGCACATCGGGCATGTGCCTGTGCTCGTAGCAGAAGATATCTTCCTCTAGCAAGACCGAGATGGGCATGGCCACCGCCACAACATCAGCAGCTACCGAGGACACCGTTCGGTATGCGCTGATTACTCGCAGGCCCATCAGCCGCTGCACACTGCAGAGCTTTTGCAGGTTACACTGCCTGCTCAAGACTGCCTTCCAGGATGTCGCTCTGTACCGCAAAGTGGACGAGGTCACACTCGCCAGGACCTTCCTTCTGCTGCAGCAGATTGCCGAGTTATTCGACATGGCCCGTGAGAGGGCTGCTTTCGCCATTGCCGCTCTTTTACAAGCGTAGTCGACGTGGGCCGTAAAGCTCAGGCGGTCGTCGATCATCACCCCCAGGTATTTGATCGCACGCTTGGATTCGATTGCGCACGGTCCAGCTGCAATCGTCCCTGATTGTGCTGAAATCAGGTTGGTGATCAGCACCATCTCGGACTTGTGATGAGCTAGACGCAAGCTCTTGGAGCGCATCCAACTTTCCACCTTCTCTAAAGGGTGATACGGTCAAAATTTGGACAAGGGAAAACGCGTGTAAATCAGTGAAATCGTTTATTTAAAAAATCAAATTAAATTTCTTTTTCAAGTATAATTAGTTTAAAATTCAGAAGGGAGGGTTCTTGTCCTTGGGAACCACCTGCACGTTGTTGGCGGCGTACCACTCCATGGCCTTTTTACCGTAATGGCAAGATGCCAAATCCGGCCAAAACAGTGCGAAACAACCGTTTTCCTTCAGGAAAAGTAGCAGATGTTTATTCAAACACTCTTTCACGTAAATTTCTTGGTTGATAGTCCCGTAAGCTATGAAAATGCTGCTTTTCAAGCCACAGGTACAGGTGGCTTGCCAAACCAGATATTTCTTCGCGAACTTTGACAGTTTCATGTGCTTGAAAATATCTGCTACCTTTCCCCTTCCTTTTGCCGTATAAAACTCCAGTCCCGGAAGCTGCTTGTAGTCGGCTTTGACGTAGGTTTCGTCGTCCATTACCACGCAGTCAAACTTCGTCAGCATCGTCGTGTACAGCCTCCTCCGGGATCGCGCTTTGGCCGTCGTATTTTGTTTATCATCGCGATTTGGATTCACTACCTTCTTGTAAGTCGATAGTCCGGCTCGTTTTTCGGCTCGATGCACGGTTGTAGACGATACACCCAGCTTATTTGCGGCATCTCGGAGATAGAGGTTAGGGTTTCGCTTGAAACTACCGGAAACTCTCTTTGTCGTCTCAGCGGCTTCCGGTTTTCGATTTCTCCCCGATCCAGACTTCCTGGCTGTCAACAAACGTTCCCCAAACACTTGAATTACATTTGTAACGGTTAATTTGGCAATTTTAGCGATTTTTCCAGTTTTGCGTGCGAGTAGCTCGGATTTTCTCGATGCGCGAGCAAAATGTTGATACGCTGCTCTTCTTCCTTGGACGGCATTTTGACAACTGAAGAGTGAATTCCAAAATCAAAATAGGAGCAACATTCTACACACACACACACACCTTCAACATGAGGGGTGTTCAGGTTTTTTAAATACAAAATTGAAAGAAATACGTCATGTTGATATTGACCAAATTTTGACCGTAACACCCTTTATCGCTACTGTGGCGAGTAGTTGGACCTCTCCGGATGATGGGCCCGATGGCAGGAGAACTGAATTTCAATGAGAACACTTGACATGAGTATTGAACCCAGGTACTCATTTTGGTATCTGATGTTCATTAGAAAAATTCATTCGCTTCATAAGATAATCTTATGAATCTCAAAGATTTTTCTTATGGCGTCACTTCATAAGAGAATCTTATGTTATATATAATAGTATTTTTCTGAGAGTAGTGCGTTTATCTTATGTATTCTTAGAGTATCAGCAGCAGTCAGGCGTCGAAGCTATAATAGCACTCCATTTTGAAACTTCGACGGCGCACCGCAAGGTTTCAGGTATTATCTTGCTTCTGGGTTGTTAAAAAGTGAGCTTGGAGTCAAATTTGAATACCGACCAGCTCCTGTATGTGTTTTGACAGCTTGGCCGAGAGTTTGATACTCTATACCGCCACTTTTCATTGGTGTTGCTATTTCAGCATAGGGTGTTCCTTAATGTAATTTTTTTTTCTTTCAAATTTTAATTCTTGCTTTTTCCAAAAAACTGAGTATTTCCTTCAGTTTGCTGACCAGCTCCTGATTTGACAGGTACTAAAGTGTCTAGGGAAAATTTACAAAAGAAAATAGCAATAAACAACAACAAAACGTATCGGTGCGTCACCAGTGGCAAAAATGGAAACAAGTTTAGCACTTACCGGTGAGCAAATGAGCTGCTAAAGTTAATATAAAACCTAGAATGTGTTCCGGGTTGACACCTGGGATAGCACTTACCGGTTATAGTTCACACCATGACCATGGTTGCCGAAATCAGAGAAAAATATTAAAATTCATAGAATTCTCAGCAGAGTTTTCCACATAATTTACAGATTTACTGTTTTTTAAACATTTCCACAATTTGAAATTTTTACATCTGAACTTCCAATCTAAAGAATGCAATTAAGCGCATACGTTGGCGAAACTGCGGTGAATCCGTGCACCCATGATTTGATTTTTGACTTTTATTGATAGAATAAGTAATGACTGGTAATGTAAATTGATGTTTCCAAGTGAATTTTGAGTCATTTATTACACAATTTGTTTATTAGTATTTAACATTATTTCTCAAATAAAATCGAATTGTGCCATGTTCTTGTTTAAAAAATAAGGAGGTGTACTCGATAAACTTACACTGAAACCACAGACCATACTGACTGGATACACGATTTCGTTTGTTGAATATTTTTTTCCAGCAGCACGCATATCAAACGCTTTTGATGAAATGCTATTCCAGTTTGAAAGTGCTAGTAACTTCTCAAGAATTCGAGTCGGTATGATCAGTGCTGAAATTTGATAGTTTCCTATCCACTCAAACATTTTTTTTAATTTTTTTTGTCCAGGTGACCCAGACATACCGCGTTCTTGATGTTTTGCATCCCGCGTAGCAAACTAAAGAATTCAGTCCTCAGACCTTGAAACACATTTGACGTTCTTCCATCATACACATCAATGTAGTATGTTAACGCTCAACGGAATCAGCAAACATTTATGGAAATGCATCAAGCGACTTTGTCCACCCGTCCCGGTTATTGTTGTCAGATTCGATGCGCCTCGACGTTCTTCTCAGATTTGGCACCGAACCATCAACATCCCGGAGCCGGAGACATCCAGCTAGAGACGACCGACTTAGAGCAAGAAGCAGCAAAATTAACTCGGGGGATCTCGCCAAAAATTTTATGGTCCAACGGAATTAGCATACACAGGGCGCGGTGCGGTCGCTACGAGAATCCACTTCCAGCCAGACGGCATCATTCTGGGACACTCCGAGCTCTGAGCTGAGCTGAGCACACTGATGGAACATCCGCAAACTGCGCATTAATTTTTCGTTTCCCCTTTTATACGCCTATAGGGAGGGATATATTTTTTGTACTTTCTTAAAGCTCCCGCTGCCTTCTAACTGATTTTTTGGCAACTTCACATCGTTTTATGGCCGTTGTGTGCACACGGATAGTAAATAAACGCATTTTCGGATGATTTAACGATCGAGGCGAAACATTCCTTTCCGCTCACATCTGGTCCACATGTGGCCGATGTTCTTTTCTAATCCATTCCTTAGTTCCACTCAGCTCAGCGGCATCAGCTACGAGACGATTCTTCTTCCTTCTGCTGAGGCAACCAGAGGGTCTTGTCAAGGCTCTAGGCTGTCTGTCTAGTTAGGTATTCGAGAGCAGTCTTAGCTGACTGGGCCGTCGAGGATTTGACGATTACGATAGTCAAGGGTCATTGAGACCGTGACAGTCATGCGCATTCCAGTCCAATTCAGTGCAGTGATGATCAATCAGACCTCAGCAATCAACAAAAAAATAAAAAATTAGAAAAAAAATGTCTGATTCAATATAAAATTTCCAAATTAAAGTTATTTTTGGTGCTTTAAATTGCATTTTGACCCCTTTAGGAATATTCGTATAAAACAGAAATGAACAACCGCGGCCCTCGAGAGATTCCTGTTTGGTCTTTGGAGCTTTTTTTTCAAATTGGAATTATTTTATCGACTTTTTCTTACAATTTCTATTCTATTAAATAATTTTAATAAATTTTATAGACACGTCGCTGGTGAACTGGCAACAAAACACAGAATTCCGACAATCCAGTACTTCACCTTTATGTGTCGGAAGTCTTTCGGAAGTCGGAAGTCCGGAATTCGTAAAATTTAATGCTGGCGCGTTAATAGTTCAAATACCCAACTAAAGATCCACAAAATTTAAAGATTGTATGATAGGGTGTGTCGGATTGCAACTTTTTTCAAATTTCAAAAAATCTGTAGCCTGAAAGGTTTCCATTTATGAGAAAATAAACAAGAGATTTTTTTTATTTTTTTTAAATAAGATTTAGGTATTCGGGTTTTGATTTGAAATTTTCTATGAAAAATCGCAAAAATTTGTCCGGAGAACGTCACTTTTTTGATTTTCCTTGAATATTTTGTTCTCAGCTTGCTGGGAAATTCTCTTGCTACAACTTTGCCGAAGAAGAAAAAGCAGTAAGAGTAGCGAGAAAATAGTTATAGCGTCTTAAACAGAGCATTATTTTTTCATGAAATGAATCTAGCAACACAGCCATAAAGGGTGTCCACGATGAAATTGTCACACTATGAAATTGCTCTAACTTTTTAATCATTGGGTAGAATTTAATGGAAATTTGGGTGGATTTAATTCATAGTGCATTGTTTGCATCCTGCAAGTTTCAAAGTCCTGTGATCAAAACTCGCGGAAATGGAGTCGAAAGAACAGCTCGTGCGTGATAAAATATAGCGCATTCATCACGATAACAAGGATCTCTCGCATCGTTCCATCGCTAAAACATTGGGAATCGCGAATTCCACGGTGTCGCGAGTGATTAAACGGTTCGAAGAATGATTGACCACTAGACTGCCTCAAATTTGTATGGGAAATTTAAAACCTGTGAAATGTCATACGCTGCAGGCTAAAATTGTTCCTGGGTCTAGTACAAGATCTCATGCCAAATTTGGGCCAGATCGGACCACGGGAAGGGGTCGCTCAACGAGCCTGAAGTTTGTATGGGATTTTGAGACATTTTGTTCGAGAGGAAAATGAAAAACCAGTTTTTCGTCAATAACTTTTATCTCCTTCGACTGATTTCTTTCAAAACGGATTTTCTTAAAGCCTAAACTATGACAAATATTTCATCAGAAGGTTGCATTTCAATTAAAGTTAAGATAAAAAAGTTATTAAGCTTCAAAAATTGGCTAACTTTTTTAAGGGTGATATTCATCACTGTTTTAATGAGGCGACTAAATGTCCGACCAGAACACTCAATGTGATACATGCCGTTTCGTCAAATAATGACCGATTTTAACCATTGTTGTTGTGCTCGATTGCAATTTTTGATGTTTTTCTAATATTTGAGTTTGAATGATATTCACTTGATAGTTCAAAGAATTAAGGGCGGAAAATGCTTGACAATTTAAAAGAAAAATTGCATAATCACAGGGGCTTAGGAACATGACTGGACGATTTGTGATGCCAATAAAAAGATTCACCCTCATTCTCTATCAAAAGAAAGCTACAGCTAATATAATAAAAACGTGAGAAAAATGTAAAAGGACATCTTTTCGAAAAATTATCATTTAATTGGCATCATAAAGCGTTGGTACATGTTTTTTCGATCAAAAAAAAATTGTTGGCAGTTGAGTCGCTCAAAGGTGGAAATATGTACAATAGACTGCCCCAAATTTGTATGGGAAATTCAAAACCTGTGAAATGTTATGCGCTGCAGGCTAAAATTTATTCTAGTTCTAGTACAAGATCTCATGCCAAATTTGTGCTAGATCACGGGAAGGGGTCGTTCAACGAACTTGAAGTTTGTATGGGATTTCGAGACATTTTGCTTGGAAGAAACATGAAAAACCTGTTTTTCATCAATAACTTTGGTTCTCGTTGGCCGATTTCTTTTAAAAACGGTTTTTCTCAAAGGATTCATCACTGTCAATAAGTCGGGGCGGTCGAACATATTGACGCCTCATTAACAGTAATGAATACCACCGTAAAAAAGTTAGTCCATTTTTTAAGCCTAACAACTTTTTTAACTTAACTCTTATCGAAATGCAGTCTTCGGATGAAATATTTATCATAATTGAGGCTTTAAGAAAAGTTGTTTTTGAAAGAAATCGGCCGACGGGAACCGAAGTTATTGATGACTAACTGTTTTTTTATTGGCATCATAATTCGTCAAGTCATGCTCTTAAGCCCCTGTGGTTATGCATTTTTTCTTTTAATTTGTCAAGCATTTTTCCGCCCTTGCTTCTTTCCGAACTATCAAGTGTATATCATCCAAACTCAAATATTATAAAAACATCAAAAATTGCAATCGAGCACAACAACAATGGTTAAAATCGGTCATTATTTGACGAAACGGCATGTATCACATTGAGTGTTCGGGTCGGACATTTAGTCGCCTCATTAAAACAGTGATGAATATCACCCTTGAAAAAGTTAGCCAATTTTTGAATCTTAATAACTTTTTTATCCTAACTTTAATTGAAATGCAACCTTCTGATGAAATATTTGTTATAGTTTAGGCTTTAAGAAAACCCGTTTTTAAAAGAAATCAGTCGAAGAAGATAAAAGTTATTGACGAAAAGCTGGTTTTTCATGTTCCTCTCGAACAAAATGTCTCAAAATCCCATACAAATTTCAGGCTCGTTGAGCGACCCCTTCCCGTGGTCCGATCTGGCCCAAATTTGGCATGAGATCTTGTACTAGACCCAGGAACAATTTTAGCCTGCAGCGTATAACTTTTTCAAAAGTCGGGTCATTTGGGGCAGTCTATTGACCACCGATCGGAAGCCCAGAAGTGAAGGAAAAAGTATTCCGTACAACACCAAAAATCACAACCGCGTAGTTGGGGCCTTCAACCGAAACCCGAACGCCTCCGTTCGGGATGTGGCTAAGAAGCTGCACCCAAGCCGAATTTTTGTCCAGAAGGCCAAAATTAAGGCTCGGTTTCGAACGTTCAAGGTACATAAGGCCCCTAATCGCGACGAGAAGAAGCACAAGCCGCCAAAACCCGTGCCAGGAAGCTGTACCTCAACATGCTGACGAGAGTTGAATGCTGCATTATGGACGACGAAACATATGTGAAAGCCGACTTCAAACAGATCCCCAGCAACCTGTTTTTCACGGCCAAGTATACGTTCAGCGTTCCGGAACATGTCCGCACTTAGAAGATGTCCGAATTTGCGGAAAAATTCCTGGTTTGGCAAGCCATCTGCACGAACAGGAAGCGTAGTGCACCTTCCGTGAGCCAGGACACGGTGAACTTACAGGCGTACATAAAAGAGTGCCTCCAGAAGCGGCTGCTTCCTCTCCTGAAGGCCTACAACGTCCCAACAATAAGGTCAATTTCGTGCCGAAAATGTTCAACCCTCCCAAAACTCCGGAGCTCCGCCCCATCGAGAAGTACTGGGCGATTATGGGCCTTCTTCGCTGAATAACTGCTTTCGTACGACTCGGTGCAGTGAACTCGACAGCATTCGAGATCACATCTGGTGTTCCCCAAGGGAGCCACTTGGGACCATTGATCTTCCTTATTTTCATCAACGACTTATGCGTCATTCTTGAGTTGGAAAACCTACTTTACGCCGATGATCTTAAATTTTTCCGTACAATTTCATCTCTAGTGGATTGCTGCGCACTTCAAAAGAACATCGAATGTCTTCAGGCTTGGTGTCATCACAACGGTATGGCTGCAAATATTGCCAAATGCACTACCATCTCGTTCACTCGTCAATTAAATCCCATCAACTTCGAAATCATGTGCGGCTCAAAACGGTGTTTGACATTTTATCAACGACCGTTTTGAGCCGCACATAAGTCGTCAAGGACCTTGGAATAGGATAGAGAGGACACAACGATGCTTTATTAGATATGCTCTACGACAGGCATGTCAAACTCGTTTAGGTGTGCGGGCCGCATTAAAAAAATTTTATGACGTAGAGGGCCGCATCCAAAATCAATTAAATCGGTACATTCAGCTTTAGTTTTTTTGCAGTAATATTTTACATAAAAATCAGTGGGGTTTTTTTGTGACAATTTCAGACGGGACTACGCGGGCCGCATTGACCAAGACGGCGGGCCGCATGCGGCCCGCGAACCCCCAGTTTGACATGCCTGCTCTACGACAACTACCATGGAACGACTCATCTGACATCCCGCCTTACGAACAACGCTGCTTGCTACTGAATTTGCCGACGCTGGCATCAAGACGCGTCTTCCTGCAACGGCTTTTTATTTTCGACATCCTGCATAATAACGTTGATTGCCCAGAACTGTTAGATATCGTTGTTATCGTTCAATGCTCCTGTGAGAACAACACGATCCCAGGATTTCTTCAGGCTTGCTGTTCGACGAACCCAGTATGGTCAAAACAATCCTTTAGATTCATGTTGTGCTCGTTTTAATGAAGTAGCTAGTGTTTTCGATTTTAATATTTCCAAGAATGTGTTTAAATCTAGAATAGGATAGTTTTTTAATTGTTTATATACCGTGAACCATCTGCGAAGATCAAATAAATAAATAA
Organism: Uranotaenia lowii; assembly: GCF_029784155.1. NCBI lineage: Eukaryota > Metazoa > Arthropoda > Insecta > Diptera > Culicidae > Uranotaenia > Uranotaenia lowii. Next base: position 109,207,369 of record NC_073693.1, read on the forward strand.
AATAAATGACCTAAGGTAATGAAGACAGTCGAGGAACTGAAGAAAGTGTGGTTTTACATGCAAAAAACGGTGGATTCACAGAATGTGCAGAATCTTATGGCCGGGGTTAAGATCAAGGCGCGGACAAGGACTGTAAATAAAATACGAGTAAAATGGTAAGATGAAGTTTAATAGTTATTATTCAATCCCTGAAAATTTGACGGCAATCGGTTAAAATTCGAATTTCGCGAATTAATTTTGTGTGTGGCAATTTCATCGTGGACACCCTTTATTTTCCTTCCAAATTTCAGAATATTATTTTAACTAGAAAAGTTATTGAGTTTAGAATCTTGAAATGTTCTGATGAAATGATCTACATTAAATTCTCTATCATTCACAAGAGAAAAAAATTAGGGTTATCAGAAATTTAGAGTCACCAGATGCAATTTATCAGTAAACCTTGTCTGAGGCCAACGACACCATCTCTACCAGTCGCTCGATTCCTTAGCTATCACATGGACCATTTTTTTTCAAATATTTCTGAAAATTTGACGAAAAATCTGGCAGGGTTGCCAGATTATTTTCATGAAGAAAACAATGCTCTGTTTGGGACGCTTAAACTATTTTCTTGCTACTCCCACCGCTTTGCCGCTTTCGGCAAAATTGTAACCGGAGAATTTTCCAGTGAGCTCTAAATTGGAATATCATTTTCATTACGTGAGTATAAAATATTCAAGAAAAACCAAAACGTAACATTCTCCGGAAAATTGTTTGCGTTTTTTTTGCATATAAAATTTCAAAGGTTTTTTGAAAAAAAAAACTGTCGTTTGTTTCGACCAAAAAGAAAACTTTTTAGACAACAGGGTTCTTGAAATTCGAAAAAGTTACAGTTTGACATACCCTATTCCTATTGTAGAATGACTGGAGAAAAGGATACAGCTGTTCCCTTAAAAAAAAGAGACATTTGAGATTGTTTTACAAAATTCGCAATATCTTTCACAATTTTCATTGACTATGCTTGGGATTGTCCTTGTGGTAAAGCTCAGTTGGCATGTTAGTTGCTTCCTGAGCCGATGTCCGTGAGTTCGAGCCCAAGAGTAAAAACATCGATCACAATTGTGCTGGATAAGTTTTTCAATGACTGTCCTCCAACTGCATCGTAGATATAAGTCGCGAATGACATAAAGATGTTAAAACGACTATAATAAAAAATAATGAAAATGCTTGAAATTTTGTCAATAGATTTAAAAACATTTTTTTTTTTAACAAAAGGGAAGAATGCCACGATGTGGTAAATTCCTGGCAAAAAAAAAATTTTGATCTAGTTCATACTGTAATTTCTTGAATACAATCTGATAAAATGATGAATATTATCATCAAATCTGATGAAAGTCGACATCACTCTCAAGATGGTCCCTGAAACAAATCCCTAATAACGAGAACGAAATCGTTTTAAATGAATTGTATAACTCTACTGCCAGCTCCCATGCCGCGAATTCGAAATCAATCAAACAACAGCGCCAGTTCAGCGAACCTGGCTCAGCAAATAATGCGGTCGAACGAAAGGAAAAATACGCTCCATACTTAGTGCTGAGGAATGCAAAACTCGATCCCCAATGAACGGTAGCGACTATCATCGTCCAGCAGAATTCCTTCGGCCAGCCTTAAAAGTAAGCCGTCGTAAGGGTCGCGAAGTTCGAGCGGAATCCTGCATCAATATTGTTATGACAGAAGATCAATACAAATTGTTTTTCTATCGCCGAACTTGATAAAATAGAGTCTTTTGCCTGAAGCGTGCTGCTGTTTGCAAACAGAAATAGCCCCTACACGAGGTAGAAGGGCGAAGCAGCTACTTACCTACTATAGTTTTCAAAAAGTCTTATGAACTATTTTCAAGCTTAGTCCCAGAAAGCCCTAGATTTTTGGGCTTTTGGCCATCTGTCTGAGCAAGAAGTCCTGTGAACATCTAATCAAAACACTAATCAAACTGAATTGCATGGATTTTTCTCGAAAAATCAGTTCGGACATTCTTCGGTAGCATTAATTAATTATCGCTATTTGATAGCAACAACAAGAAGGAATACAATTAACGCTACAGCATTCCTAGACGATAGTCTGTACCTAATTGTTATTGTTTATAGTTCGGTACAGCCAGTACGAAATATTTGACTGTTTAATCATCTGTCAAGCGGAATCACACCCGAGGAGCGGCATTGAAAATAAACAAAACCGGCGAATAATGCCAAAATAGGCGGGAGTGGTAAAACAATTGATAATATTCGGTGAAAATCGAGTTCATTGAATACATGATTTTAGATCTTAAATGGTAATTTATGCAACAAGTTGCAAAAAGATGATTCTTTCTATACTTGCCGAGTTTGATGCTGAAAAAATCGAGTTTAACATACTTATCAAATGACTCGTGTTCCAAATGCCAACGTATGCGCCTAATTGCATTCTTCAGATTAAAAGTTCGGCAAGGTTTCGGTTTCATTGACCCTAAAAATTAACCAAAGGGGTGACCAAAGGAAGCCGGAAAATCTAAACTTTATTTATGATGCCAAATGACTACGAGATTTGGTGTAATCTCGAAAAAAAATTATGCTAAAATAGCTTGTCTGGGACTTGGTCGGTTTTCTGTAAAACGGCTGGTTTTCAGAAAAGGGCAAGTCCCAGAAAGTCGATTTTTAACCATAATTTTTTTTCATGATAACGCCTGGTCTCGACGTTTCATGCATTTTTAAACCATTTTGCATCAAAATTACCATTGCGAATTTCTGGATTTCCTTAGGTTAAACGAGATTTTTGGTATACATTTCCGGCATTTTGATATTTTCTACAGGAATTTCGGTAATAATTGTTACTTATTGGAGGCCGACCATGGTCTAGTTATTAATAATTAATTATTTATTAATAACTAGCTGATCCCGTACGAACTTCGTTTCGCTTTTAACTTTGAAGCTAATGATTTTGTATTTAATTGGTAATTGGGACGCATCTTAACGAACAAATTGCTTAAAATACTAAACAAAATTTTCAAGCGACCTATTTGCTTGTCTATTAAACGGAAATTTAAAATAAGAAATTGTATGACCGTAGAAAAGAACACTCGTGTACGATTTTTTGTCTTTTTCGGAAACATAACAACGAAATTATGTCATAATAAAACGTTTATTGCAAAAACATTAAACATTAACACAATCTCCGGCTTTCTAGGCCAACGCATAACCGAATATGCTACAGGAGCCTTTAGTCTGTCAATCTTGCCCAGACAGGGAGAATTGATTCGTCACCGTCTAAGTTATTTTCATTGTCAGGTATCCTGATTTTACAGAATTTGCCCTGATTTTCGAGAGACCGCAGGCCCAGCCCAATTTAGTGGTGTCCTGAAAAATCGTAATTTTTTTCATCGTGTTGTCCTGATTTTTGACAACACTAACTGGAACCTCTGTAAACAAAGTACATCATCACACGGTTAACCTGAACAACTCACACAGAGTTCGTGGTAACTCAGCAGTGTTGCCAGATATTCTGAGTGATTAACTCAGAATATTCACACAAAAATGTGTAGTTTCCCATCTACTCATTTAGAAATGAGTACTTTCCCGGATAGGGAATATGATAAATCGAGAGTGCGACAACAGCAATCGCTAATGTATTACGTAGTTATGCAATGACTAGACTGACTAAACATGAATAAAGATAACTACATCAGTGAGTCTTGTTTTGACCGCGCTCTCGAACGGTTGCTTTTTTCCCTCGCTCCGTAAAGTGTTTTCAGTCAGTTTTACAAGACTTTCCAAATCACGGACATCCTTTCGACATACCATCCATTTGGTATATTTCCCACGCGTCGTTGAAAGAACTTTCCTAGTGAATTGTTTTCGATACATTCATCGCCCAGAGGGCACTTTCTCCATCAAGATGGGGGACCCTCCTCCGGCTTGGGGGCATTCCTCCCTCCGGCCTAATAATCGAAATGCAAGAACGGTTCCCGAATGGTTGGATCCCCGTGGCGAACATGGGGAAATTCTTTTCCTGCGTTTAAAACCTGTTAGCTCTTCCAAGCTGCCAAAGAACCCATTCATAATCTCCACCTCCGTCGAGCAGCTAGTGGGTAAAATCGAAGGAGGTAATCCAATCGATGGCGGTTCCAACTATCTGCTCAAAGTACGGAATCCGACCTAAGCTGCGAAACAGATGAAGCTCAATTGCCTCACCGATGGAACTCCAATCATCATCGAACAACACCCAACCCTAAACTCGTGTCACTGCGTCGTCTCTTGCAATAGCGTCGACGGCCTCAGCGACGACGAACTTCAAAAATCCCTGGCTGATCAAGGAGTCTCTAAAGTTTTCCGTTTCCTAAGGAAGACTGGAGACAAAACAACCCCCACCAACTCCATGGTACTTACACTCCAAGGTTCTGTCCCTCCTCCGTATATCTATTTCGGATTCCTCCGAGTGGCCACCAGACCGTATTACCCACGGCCGCTCATGTGCTACCGATGCGGAAAGTTTGGCCATTCCAAGAACCGATGTCCCAACACGCCAATTTGCCAACTGCGGAGGCAACCATTCAGCAATGAATCGTTCCTGCCCCCTTTTCAAACAAGACTCAATCATTCCGAAGCAACGAAGATGTTCCGCCAACAAACCAACAACCATCCAGAAAATGCACCGCCCGCCCAAATTGCCAACAACGATAAGGATCTCCGAATCGCCGAACTTGAGCTTCTAGTCTCCCAATTGAAGGAACAGCTGAAGCAACAAGCCAAGGAAAGCGACAACGAATCCACCCTGGTAGGTAACTCTACCACTTCCCAAGACTCCGAGGTCTCCGAATCCGAAGACTCCCTATCCGACACCGAACGTCACATGATGACCAGTCAGCCGCCAAAGCCGCCGATGAGCCGCCAAAAGAATCAACCTCCCGAGACCCGACTACCACAAACGGCAGGTAAACCCCCACCCACCCCGTCATCCAAACGGTAAGTCCTTCCGTTATTTTTAAAGTTACCCCTCTTACCCATACACCACATTCCCTACTTCATATATAAATGGCCAATTCAAACCATAATATCCACCCACATAACAATAATCCCGCAAATAACAGACAGCCCCACGGTAAGAGATGCAATAATCCCCCAACTCAGAAGAAGTCCACTAATTTTGCATTACAGTGGAACACCCGAGGCCTTGTTTGTAGGGTTCCAGAAATCCAAATTATTATCAAGGATTTTTTCCCCCAAGTCTTTGCTATACAGGATATCCTTCGCAACACCACAATACCCACTAACCTCATTCGAGGATACCGCCTATACACCGTCTCAAATCCGAACACCCGCCAAGGTGCAGGACTTGCCATCAAAAATAACATCCCCCATCAGCTATTGAACATCAACACTGATCTTAACGCGATATGCGCTCGTCTACAAGCCCTACTAGAAATAACTGCTGTTTCATTGTACATCCCCCCTCAAATGTCCTATCGTGACTTCGTCGACAAACTAGAAGATCTTTTTCCACAATTACCCCCACCAATAATAATAATGACCGACCCCAATGCACATTCCACCTTTTGGGGAAGCTCCCACACCTCCTACAAAGAAGCCTTCCTAGAAAATCTTGCTGTCGCTCAAAACTTAACAATCTTGAACAACTGTCAGCCTACCCGTATTGACCCTGCCCCAGGCAACATGTCCGCCCTGGACCTGTCCCTTGTCTCATGGGAGCTGGGACCAAGGTTCAGCTGGGAGGTATTAGACGATTGTCATGGTGGTGATCACCTACCAATCCTAATTAAATTACAACACCCCACCCCCAAAGTTTTAACCCGACCTAGATTGAAGTACAAAGAAGCCAACTGGCCCGAGTACCAACTCACTGTAGACAGCCTTATCTTTGCCAAAAAACCAACATCAATAACATCCTTTACCGAAATTTTATCCGAAGCAGCTTCTCTTTCCATCCCCCGAACCAGTGGCATTCCCGGGCGATCCACCGTCCCATGGTGGGGCCCCGAAGTAAGAGATGCGGTGAAAAACCGCCGAAAGAAGCTGCGCGCTTTAAAAAGATGTACCATCGACGGCCCTCTAAAACTCGCCGCCCTCAATGAATTTAAAATCGCCCGATCTTAGACCAGACGAATTGTCAGAGATGCCAAAACCAAGTGCTGGCAAGAGTTCACTGAACAAATCAACCCTAACACCCCCTCCTCTGTCCTATGGTCCAAAATTAAGGTTCTTAACGGTGGCTGTCGCAGAGATGCATTCCACATTCTGCTCAACAATCAGTACATCAACGACCCCTCAAAGCTGGCCGATTCATTCTGTGACCACTTTTCCAATATCTCCACCCCCTCCAATTCTGTCATTCTCCCCTTTCCCTCCCCATCAAATCAGAACTCCGACTATAATTATCGCCTCTCCCTAGACGAACTTGAGTGCGCCCTACGAAAAGTCAAAGGACTCTCTGCCGGCCCAGATGACGTCGGCTATCCATGTCTTAAAAACCTATCTTTATCAGGAATACTAACATTTCTCGAAATACTAAACAAAATCTGGACTGAGGGCATGTACCCCGATAGCTGGAAGGTGGGACTTGTCATTCCCATCCAGAAACCCCACCAGAACCCCCAAATCATTGACAACTACCGTCCTATCACCCTCCTGGATTGCGCAGGCAAGATAATGGAGAGAATTGTCAACCGGCGCCTACACACCATCCTAGAAAAACAACAACTCCTTGATCCCCGGCAGTACGCCTTCCGGGCCGGAAAGTCAACAGACGACTATTTCGATGACTTAGAAATTCTCTTCGACACCCACTTGAACCAACACCACCACATCGAATGTCTTTCCCTAGACCTTTCAAAGGCCTTCGATCGTGTTGATCGCATTGCCATTATCAACCAACTAGTCAAATGGAACATAGGTGGTCGCCTGTTGCACTACATCAACAATTTCCTCACGAACAGACGTATCCAAGTTCTCATTAACGGCGTACGCTCTCAAATGAACCCATCCATGGCGGGGTCCCCCAAGGCTCCGTCATCGCCCCCACCCTGTTCCTCATTGCAATAAACACCCTTTTCCAAACAATTCCCAACAATATAACCACCCTAACCTACGCCGATGATATACTCTTCGTTTCCACTTCCCCTTTCCCCATCCTAGCCCACAGGAGACTCCAATCTGCCGCACACCGAGTTGAAACCTGGACTCCCACTGTTGGCTTCCAATTCTCCCCAGCAAAATCAAAACTACTCCATCTGGGGCCCAATCGAAGAAAACTTCGAAAACTCCCCCCTCCCACCATGCTAAGTCAAACCATCCCCCTTGTACACTCCTTTCGCCTACTAGGAGTCTGGGTAGATGACCGGCTCAATTTTAGATGTCATCTCAACAAAATAAGAAAAAACTCCACCAACAAAATTAACATCCTCAAAATACTAACCAACAAAACCAGCTTCGCACATCGCGACTCCCTATTCTCTGCACGGCTGGCTTATCCCCTCTATCCTGTACGGCCTTGGATTTATCAGCCGAGAACTAGAGGAAGTGTGCCAAAAACTTGAGCCACTATATAATGAATGTGTTTGCCTTATCAGCTCAGCCTTTCGAACTAGTCCCATACCCTCCCTGATGGCTGAAAGTGGTCAACTACCCTTCCAGTATCTTATAGCCAAACATCTGTCATCAAAAGCCCTACGCACCATGTCTAACAGTCCATCTAACGGCTCAAGATTAAAAGAACCAACACTCTGCTAACTGAACTAACAGGTGACCCTCTCCCCAACATTTGTCCTAGACTTGGACCCAAGATCCGGCACTGGAATGATCCCATTCCCAAAGTTGACCTTTCCCTCAAGCAACAAATCAAAGCGGGAAATCCCCCAGCAATAGTCCTTCTCAACTTTCTCCAACTCATCCAAAACAAATATCATGCCCTACCTCACATATACACCGATGGGTCCAAGGACAGCAGTGGCAATGTGGGATGTGGTACATTTGATAATATGAATAATAGGAGCCTTGGCCTACCCAACATGTGCACGGTCTTTAGCGCAGAAGCTTATGCTTTACTCGACGCAATTGAACGCTCAAACCCACACTCCATCATATCAAAATATCACCCTTTGTTGGGTACCCGGACACTGCGGGATCCCCGGCAACGAGGCAGCCGACCGTGATAACTCAGCAGTGTTGCCAGATATTCGATTATGAGTGGATAACTCAGAATATTCACACAAAAATGAGTAGTCTCATTTACTCATTCAAAAATGAGTACTTTCCCGGATAGGTAATATGATAATTGGGGAGTGCGACTATAGCAATCGCTAATGAATTGTGTTAGTATTATGCATGCAAAAAAAAATCAAAATATGAGCGCTAGTAATCAAAGCAGCTTTGCCTACTGGCGACACGTAGCATACGTCGCGACGTTGAAATTAATAACGACGCATCGCGAGTTTCCTAGGAAACTTGAAGCATGCGATTGATGTCCTAGGGAAAATGTACAGTAAATAACATAAACAATGTTCGAGTTTTACATTTAAATCGCCTACTGGACTGAAAAAAGAATAACAAACCTGCGAATGACAGGAATCTCGCTAGTAAAAAAGCGTCGCTAGTCCTGCTGTCGCTATTCGGTTTGGTGCTATACACATAATATGTAATTACTAGACTGACGAAACATGAATAAAGATAACTCTGTTCCGCCACTGAAACCTGCGTTGAATTACTCATTTCAACACTTCAAAATTGAATCAAATTACGTCAGAGTGAATTTTGCATAGTTTTAAAATTTAATTAATTAAACACATATCAGAGTGCATCATGAGTTAAAGATCAATTTTGATACACGCCACGATTATCAAACATAATTTGTGAGAAATTTTGATCTTTTCAGTCAGTAGATGGTGCTGATAGTTGTAGAAAGGATGTCTGTTGGAATTTCTATGAAAAAAGTTAAGAGATGAGTATCTTTTTATCTACTATCATTACTTAAAACATCTGTAACACCAGAACCTGAGCTATTTGCCTCGAACCCACAATGTAGCATTTCCCCTTGAAAAACAACGATAATAGCCGGGCTCGAAGTTGAATCTCAGCAAATGAAAACAACAGAAAAATGTGGTCGATCCGTCGATCATTCGTCAAGACTGAACTGGCCTAGCCTGGGCCGGACTCGAGCGTTTGGTCCGCGTTTCTGACCTGCGCTTCACATTCGTTCTAAAACTGCCATTGCCATCAACTAAGCATAATAAGGATGTACTTCGTTTACGCGATTTTCAACCGGTTGTTGGATGCCAGCAGAGCCGTGGCAAAGTCGTTTCAATATGCCCGTTTCCTCCTGTGACGAGCTGGTTTTTTTTTGTTCCAGAGAATTGGAATGAATGCGAACGAACGATTTAGGTTCACATTCTATACAGTAGAGAGCACATCGATTCAAGCCATGTCCTGATCCCGGAATCGATTGGAATGAAGAAAAGTTAACACCTTCGATTCGAATCAGCAATAGTCCTTGTGCTTCTGCCCACATGAATTAGTACTCAAGTGCACGTAGGGCACGTAAATTTTGCTTCCAGAAGCCGCGTCGAGTTCAGCCGGGTCTATCTCTATCTAACTATCAAACGACAAATCAGCCGGGGCCAATTGAGTGGTTCTGATTTATTTATTGAAATAATCGTAGCTGACGGGCGGATCTTCTCTCCTCGGTCGCGTATTCGCACCGAACAAATGCCATAATAGACGCCCCAAACGTTTTACTTAGTTTCTTCGTCGTTGGAGACGCGCACACATTCTTTTCCCATAAAAGGATTGCGTCTGCATGAATGGAAGACATTCGATCGGTTGCCTGGAATATCAATCAGGGCCAGAGCCAGAGCTGTCGATACCAATTGGAAACCGATTGACGGATTCCGGGTGATCGATCTAGTTCTGATTACCGAATGGATTGTGAACATTTCCGGGAGTAATGCGTGGAAAAAATGAAAAAAAAAATAACGTTGACAGGTGACGTGAAGATTTTTATAATGAACTATTTTGTTTCTAATATTATGCATACTCATTAGGAAGTCTTCGAGAAGGGAATCAGTTCATTTTTTGAATGAAGATAAAATTCAATTTGTGAAAAATAATTTTAAGTTTGAATGGAATGGTTCATTGAGAACTTAACTAACTCGGAGGCTAAAAACAAATATGTATGCACTTCATTTGTGAAATCAAGCAGAAAACCACATGGCAAATTTTCCAAAGAACTTCGAATTAGATCACAACACGGTGGAAATTTTTCAGCTTCTGGAAGAACACTACAACGACGAATGGCCCATTACGGTCGATTCTCGCGAAACAACCGTAAGATGGACTGCAATTTTTCAATTTAACTTCATTTGAGTCATTGCTGTGTAGTGGCAACAACGTTGGTTTACCAGAAGGTACATTTTACGTTTGCCGAGATGCCATACGATGCAGCTAGCTGGTTTTACTCACGTAAAATTATTTTTTGTTTTGTGTCTAAGTGTTTCAACCAATATTGAGTAATACATTCTACCTATAGATACTTCCGGATGATTCATCAATAAGGTCGATAGATCTGTTTAGATGATACAGATAGACTATTTCGGTTTTCTGTTTTACTATATTTCCGAGCATCGTTCTCAGCATCCCTCGCAGTATGTAGAGGAGGCAACTGATAATGGACCAGACAAGAAAAAAGGCGTCGTATTCCGATAGCGCACCCAGCCAGGCCAGGAAATGCTGCTCCTGATAAGACTAAAATAAACTTTCAATTAGCTCTCGGTGTTTATCGACCTCGGCTGATACTGATAGGAACAGGAAGAGGCAAAAGGTACAGAGAAAAAACAACAACGGAGCAGCTATATCGTAATTAGACTGATTACAAACATCCAGGGATCTAATGTCTCTCTACTAGTTAGCTAACTTGGAGTAAGTACGTGTCATTGTACAAACACACGGTTTTTGATAAGAGGACGGCGTGACGTGCGTGGGCGGTGTTTAAAGGACGCATGGGACTTAATGAATGAAATGGACCGTTCCCCATTGTTTCCGTAAGGTAGTCCCCGGTCGTCGGTCGACTGGCTGTGTGTTGTGATGTGTCGGGGACACATTTTGCTAGCGATAAGGTGCGGCGGCTTCCATTCATAAAAATTGGCCCCATCTACCTATAAGTACTTGTTAGGGACACACGCTCTGATAAGAGCACTTAAAGGCTTGGTAATGAAAGAACTGTTGAAATCATTCCATCCGCTGTTCGATGAGATAAAGTTTTAGGTGGGTACGTCCTCCTGCTTAAGGGCTTTTTTGGCAACAGGTATCCTGTTTACTATTTTTGGCGAAAAACTACGTATTAGACTGAGTCGATTTGGGGTAATTTTAGAATTTCTCAAATCCTGGGGTTTAAAAATTCCTGTTTTGGTTCCAAACTCATCCATGGCAGAATTTTTAAGTAACGTTTACATGAGTAAATTTGAACTTTTAGGTTTGTATGGGAAAATTGAGTCAATTAGTAGAAGTCGAATATTGCTGCCTGACGCACAGTGGGCCAGGAACCACACTTTTGCGGTCAATATTGACTGCAGGCCAGAGGCTTCCTTGTAGCTCATCAGTGTCTTCGGCAAAGTTACTCGACTATATTTGCGCTATCTATTGATGGATTTGAATTAGTTCTATTTTTCTCCGCGAGGTGGCGCCAAAAGTCTAACTTTTTACAGAAGCAAGATACAGGCATGGTTTATTATACCTTTCACATAAACTTTGTAGAACTCTGTATGCTGTATGCTCTCAGCTCTGTGTTGTGTACTTACCTTGCAAAAATAATAATTTAAGAAAACCTTGGAAAAAAAAATGGTTTTTTCACCTAATTTTGTTTCCAGCTACATATATAATACCTCAAATTTCCACAGTATCTAGTGGAAAACTTGTTCGTTTCGCAGATTTTTTCTGTCAAAATCGCAAAACACAGGTTAAATTATACATTTTTTAAATTGCAATAACTTGTTTGCGAGCAGTTCGGCGCACCTCATTTTTCGAGAAGTGACAGTTGTGATTATGATCTAAATGTTTGTAGAAAATGTCGGTGGGTTCTTGTGGGTTCCTTGCCAAATGATTTAATAAAGTTGGTTAATTTTCAATACAAATTCACATTTATTAATATCTTTTCAAAGAAAACATCCGCATTTCTCGTAAAAAAAGTTGAATTTTCATCGTTCAGTTATTGGATATATCTTTTGCTTGTTGACCCGATGATTGAATAAATAATTCGCACATTTTTGCGCTTTTAATCAAATTTGTAAAAATATATTTTTTTTAATTTATAAAAAAACAGTTTTAGATTATTTTTTTAATAAATTTGACCAAATGTACATAATTGCTTAACTAAGCATCGCAATGGACTAAAGCAATAATAAAACGACGAAAATTCGACTTTTCTTCGAGAAATGCGGAAGTTTTCTTTGAAAAAGGTCTAAAAATATGTGAATTTGTATTGAAAATTAACCAACTTTATTAAATCATTTGGCAAGGAACCCACGAGAACCCACCGACATTTTCTACAAACATTTAGATCATAATCACAACTGTCACTTCTCGAAAAATGAGGTGCGCCAAACTGCTCGCAAACAAGTTTATTGCAATTTGAAAAAATGTAAATTTAACCTGTTTTTGCGATTTTGACAGAAAAAATCTGCGAAACGAATAAGTTTTCCCCTAGAATATCTCATTTGAGTCCATTCCAATCGAATACTGTGGAAATTTGAGGTATTATATAGCTGAAAACAAAAATATGTGAAAAAAACAATGGCTCATACCTTGAGGCTTTAAGGAGCCAAACTCGTTTTGTATGTTTACAATTGTTTGCTTAGGTCTAGATCGTCACTTTTTGAAGAGATTAAAATCTGAATTAAAATATGACATAATTATATCAGAAATATGAGAAAAATATAGCCAAAATTTGATAAATTTGACAACAAAGTCATGACCAACAAAAATAATAATAATAATAAAGTTGAAACAGATGGCAGAAATTTGACAGTAAAATAAAAAAAACTGACAAAAATATAAAAAATGGCAAAATAATGACAAAACATTAACAATAATGACAAAACTCGAAAAAAAACTTTGACACAAATTTGACAACATAATGGAAAATATGACAAATGTGATAAAAATATGACTACTATAATAAATGTCAAAGAATGACAAATTTGACAACATTTAGTACTTAAATAACAGAAATCTGACAATACTATGACAAAAATAATACAAATGTGATAAAAATATGACAAAGTTATGGCATAAATATGACAAAAATGTGAAAAAACTATGACTAAAAAAATATGAGAGAAATCGACACAGCTGTGTTTTAGTTTTGTCAGATTGTTGTAATTTTATTGTCAACTTTTATCATAATTGTGTAATTTTTTCATTTTTAGTATTTTTGTCATAGTTCTGTCAGGTTTTTTTTTTTAAATTGATCGTAAAATTGTTTCATAGTTTCGTCTTTCTTTTTTGTTTCGATTATAGTCGTTTAAACATCTTCATGTCATTCACAACTCATATCAACGATGCAGTTTGCGGAAAGTTACTGAAAAACTTATCCGTAACAATTGTGTTCAAATAACGGACATCGGCTCAGGAAGCAACTGACTTGCCAACTGAGCTACATAAATCACAAGCTTATAGTTTGGTTTTAATTTTTGTCATATGTTATCATTATTTCGTCATATTTCTATCTCATTTGTCATATTTTTTAACATAGGTCATATTTGTCATATTTTTTCAGTATTTTTTTTATTTTTTTTAAATTTCTTGTTAAATTTTTGTCAGACTGTAATTTTCATCTACTTCTTGAGCCTTTTCACTCAAAACCCATATTGTGGGGAATTCAGGTGACATTCTGTTATTTACAGCATTTTCAACTTAAGTGGAAGCCGCCATCTTGGATTTCAAGATGGCGTCGGACAGCAAAAATCGACGTATTGAGTCTTTTCACCATGTCCATATTGTGGAGTTTCATTTGCTTTTCAGTCACATCCAGAATTTTAAAGTTGAGCGGAAGCCGCCATATTGGATTTTAAGATGGCGTCGGACAACGAAACTCAACTTCTATCCGTTCAGCCCCTTTACATTGTGAGGGTTTCATGCCACCGGCTTCCATTGAAAAAGACTAATACCGCGGTATTTGCGAAAAACTGCACTAAAAAAGCCGCGCATTTTTCATAACCACCTAATCTGGTCAGTTTAAGAACGAAATACGCCAAATTATCGGATCATGGATTACGTCATATTAGAGGAAAGCTCTGCCTCAACATGAAGAAAATAGAGAAGTGGGACATGAGAAGTTAGATTTAAGAAGTGAGATTTGAGTTATGTGAAATGATATGTAAGAAATGAGAAGTCTTCTCACGTCTCCCTTACTCACTTCTCTTGTCCTACTTCTCATGTCAAACTATTAATTTCTCATTTCTCACTTCTCAAATCTCAAGTCTCACTTCTCATCAATCGTGCACTTCTCACTTTTTGTTTCTCACTACTTACGTTTCACTTCTCATGCCTCACCTCTAACATTTCATTTTCTAACTTCTCACGTTTCACTTCCCATGTCTCCCATCCACTTTTCATTTCTCACTTTCCACTTTCCTTCACCATGCCGCAAGATACGATGCGATAACTTTGGCCTTTTTTGTTCCGGTACCGGTCAGATTGACCATGGCCAAGAGCCCTTGTCCCCAAATCACTTCTTCTATCGATTCCCTTCATGTTGAACCCAAGAGCTTTTTTCTTTTATGCCGCAAGTCTCGATCCGATAACATATCAAGACATATTTTGTTCGGAAACCGGTCATATTGCCCATGCCCACGACTCAGTGTCCCTGAATCGATTCTCCTATGGATTCTCTTCATGAGGAGGCCAAGAGCTTTCTTCTAATATGCCGCAAGCCTTGATCCAATAACTTTGACATATTTCGTTTTGGAACCGGCCAGATTGGCCATGGCCAAGACCCCTTGTCCTCGAATCGATTCCCCTCTGGATTTCTTTCATGAGGAAGCCAAGAGCTTATAAATTATTCCCTAAATCTTTCAAACAGATCTTAAAATAGATGTGTTAAGAAACGTATTACGTCAATGTCTTACTTTCTAATCTTTCTTATTAAATAGTCATCAATATTTCACAAAACCAATTCCATCGTAATATACGATAAGTGGTGATGATGCATGAAATACATTTTTAATTAAGATCCGGCAACGGAGCGTTCCTCATTAGGATATTTTTTTGTATTTCAAAATCCAAGAAAAATCACCGATTCTGAATCAGGACAAACTATTCTAATAAAACTTTACTTGAAGAATGATTGTCTTCCTTGACCTAGTCACTAAGCTTTTTTGTAACTTGAAGGTTACCGTAAACAAACATCATAATTACAATTACAAAAATCTAATACGTATCTGATATTCAAGTATGAACTAAAATTTCGATTGAATTAGCTTATTGAGAGCTTTTGAACTTTACAAAGTCATATCAGATGTCTAAAGTGCTAGTAAAGTAATCTATGCAACAAATTTGATTTGATAAAAGATTTTCATTCCAGTTTTCTCCCTACTAACTTGTGTACAAGTCTCCCCAGGCAATCATTTCAGATGCCACGTTTTGCAGGTTGCATGATGCTAAAACTTGAATGGAAACAACATTATGATCCAAAGAATGTGATGTGAATGTTTGAATATCTTTGCTTACACTGTTGCGATAATTAAGTGTTATACATCAAATTAAAGGTATTAAATAAGGCTATCTTTTTATGAAAAGTTTATATCGAAAATATTTTATTTCTAATTACTACTGATTTTATGCTCTCAACTTGTAAGTAAGTTTTCTGTAAAAGTTGGTAGTTTATGAATTTTTAAATTTTTTCGGTTTGATTTAGTCAATTATCTAAAATAGGTCCATACAGATGCTTGTCATACCAATCACCGAGCTCTATAAAATTATCATTTTATATTAACAACAGCTTGCTAGAACACATCTACGAAAATTTTCCAGAAAAATTGACTTTTTTCAATAAAACTCCTAGCGCACGCTGGAAACTTACTCAAATGAGCTCAAATTCGGCCAGAGTACTTGAAAATGAATGAGGATCAAACCCTGTAAGTGGCGTTGTGATCAGCGAAAAAAGCCGAAAAGTGAACTAGTCTAATATACAAACATATTTTCAATTTCTGACTTAAGCGATAAAAGTATGCAAAGTTGTTCTCTCACTTGACACACGAGGGAGGAAAAAAGGGAACAAAATTGTCTTCAAACATTGCGGACTTTTTATCATATCCGATGTAAACCATTTAATCCGACTTCGAGCAACGATTTTTACGACCTTTTACTTGCGTGAGTTGTAATTACGATTCGTAGTAACGTTTTTAATGACTTGAGTTATCATTTGCGGTTTTATGTTTGCTGGGTACACCAAGGTCTTTTTTTACACTGATATACGTACCGCGTAAAAAACGTGCAAAAAAAACCGTGTTAATTCCCAAAAACCGTGTAAAAAAAGCCCGTGTGAAAAAAAAAACGTGTAAAAAAACGCGTAAAAAAACCTAGGTGTAATTATAAATGTTTCAATATGTACGAATTGGTGTTTTGTGATAGAGATTTGAATTCATTGCCACAACTCAAAACCTACATTCACAATTATAACTTAAGAAAACAATATTCACATTTTCCGAGATGTGAAGAATTTGAAAACAGATTTTGACTTATTTAGGGACACTGAACGCAAATTTGTATTTTTTCTACCAGCTCTTGTTTCCGGTATAACTTTAAAAAATACAAGTTAAATTTCATTGAAAAAAATTGTGCACTTTTTAGCAAAAGTGTAAAACATTTATAAACCCTTGAGGAACAAAACGATGAAATGTGATAAAAAGTTTTTCAAATTAAAATTACCCTCCCGCTCATTTTCAACATGTTTCACCTTATTCTAATCTTCTATCCGTCTTAAATCTTTTAGTTCTTAAATATTCTTTCTCAAAGAATATAAAATTACACCGATATAGCCGACAAAATAATTTCATAAAATAAATTTAAGGTGATTAACTCTTCATTTCATTTATAAAAAGATTTTGAAAAAAAAAAAGGTTTTAGCTTAATGATAAATTTTGCTGAAGACTGTGAGTTATTTATCGTGGCCTCTGGGCAAAAAAATATAAAAGTAAGCCTGTTTACACGATTTGTGAAATTCGAGAATTTTGAAAACATTTCAAACCAAAACCAATCTTGGATATTTTTAATGCACAAGTGAAAATGCCTTTCCGTCTGCACCAATGTTGTGAAATAGATCAAAATTTTCAGTATCAAATACTTAACACTAAACGTACCGGAGGCGGTCAAATGACGGTTTTGAAACTTTAACCCTTCGTTTCATGATTTTTTATTTTTCCCTAAAAATCACTTTAGACAGTTCAAAATGATGTGTACATCAAGAAAAAAAATTAAAATAAAATACGATTTTTTCGTTTTTCCATACATTAATTGTTGCAAATTTGTTACTTTATGAAACGAAGGGTTAAATGATGATTACGCCTGATATAAATTTTTTTCGCAAATCTAACGACAGGACTATTTTTATTTTTAAAATGCAAGTATTTTTGCATTTTTTAATTTTTTTTAAGTGTTGAGTTTTCGAATTACGCATGTGGTATACCTATTCATACCGCGAGCGGTCAAATGACGGCAACACCATTTTCGCGAAAACTCTCTTGTTTCTCAATCGATTTCTACAAAATTTATAGTTTTGAAAAGCTTATAACTTGATTCAAATATGCTTCTGATACAATTTTCTGCTATAATCAATAATTTTAAAGTTATTTGAAGTTCAAAAATTTTTTTATGAAAAAACATGCTTCAGTAAAAAGGCTGTAAATCAGTTATTGAGTGCTCGAAAAAATTTTCACTTAGTGCCTGAGAAAGCTGAAGTTAGAAGCTGTATGTTGCACATATGGAATATTTTTTTCAATTTTTTTTAAGATCATGGCTACAAAAAATGTAAAAAAGTTGTGTAAAACCCGTACTTTTCAATGAATCAACCGCTAAAGCTGTTTCTGTTACAGTAGAAAAAATTTAAAAATTGAATTGTAAAGATGACGTAAATTGTAATATATTGGCATCTTTTGATTTTTAAAATACGAAATACATAATTTATGACGGCTTTTCAAAAGTAGCTGTTTTTCGAACTTTTTATCAATTTGGATTTTCTGAGACAATCCCTACATCGAAATTTAGGTTTGCACTGGATTTTGAGTATGTTAACGTAAGGTTTAGGCTATGAAACTATATGCAGAAGAAAGCAAATTTCATACCGGTTCTAGTGATGTAACTGCTTTGGCGGTGCAATGCTTGACAAAAATATGATAAATAAAACAGTGAAGTACACACAAATTCTTGCTTGGTAGACGAGCGCAGTGGGTGGTAATATCTCAAAGCTATTTTGCACACGAAGACGGGTGAAAGGAAACGAAAAAACAAACAAGCATTAACGCAAATTTTATGGTTTTACTTTCAGAAACATATTTATTATATTTTTGTCAAGCATCGCACCGCCAATGCAGTTACATCACTAGAACCGGTATGAAATTTGCTTTCTTTTGCATATAGTTTTATAGCCTAAAACTTACATTAACATACTCAAAATCCAGTGCAAAGCTGAATTTCGGTGTAGGGTTTGTCTCAGAAAATCCAAATTGATAAAAAGTTCGAAAAACAGCAACTTTTGAAAAGTCGTCATAAATTATGTATTTCGTATTTTAAAAATCTAAAGATGCCAAAATGTGTCAAATTACGTCATCTTCACAATTCAATTTTTGAAATTTTTCTACTGTAACAGCAACAGCTTTGGCGAATGATTCATTGAAAAGTACGGGTTTTACACAACTTTTTTACATTTTTTGTGGCCATGATCTTGAAAAAAATTGAAAAAAATATTCCATATGTGCAACATACAGCTTCTAACTTCAGCTTTCTCAGGCACTACGTGAAATTTTTTCGAGCACTCAATAACTGATTTACAGCCTTTTTCCTGAAGCATGTTTTTTCATAAAAAATTTTTTGAACTTCAAATAACTTTGAAATTATTGATTATAGCAGAAAATTGTCTGAGAAGCATATTTCAGTCAAGTTATAAGCTTTTCAAAACTATAAATTTTGTAGAAATCGGTTGAGAAACAAGAGAGTTTTAGCGAAAATGGTGTTGCCGTCATTTGACCGCTCGCGGTATGAATAGGTATATACAAAGTGTCGGTATGTTTAGTGTTAACTAAACAAACCTTCCTTTTGAGATGTTAGTAATAGTTATTAGGTTATCAATTCACTTTCCAGAAAGAAAATGTTAAATATATTTTTTCAAATCGTTGTATCTTTGGAACAAGACAATTATCTAGACAAAATCTGTATCGTTTTTTCCTGGAATTTCATTAGTTTTTTTATTATTATTTAGGGATTAGTTTTCAAATCACTAAATGCCACAAAGTTAGAAGTGATAGACAGTTTCTTGCAAAAAAAAATCGAGTTTAGGACGCAAAAATCTTTCAAAATCAGTTTGCCTATGTTTTAATTTTCCCTTGGAATTTAAAACAATCCCGTTATCAGTTGACTAAGTTTTCGGCAACAAGGCAATCTATCAAGCTATTCGGAAGATCTTATAGTGATTTTTGACTAACATTGCTGGATTTCAAGGTCTACACCATTTATATCGCCAAAACTGGTTTCAGCTCATCCACACAATAATGTTGAAATTTTAGTTAAAATCCAGTTTAAGGTTTGATACTCTGAATCTGAAAGTTTGGCTATTTCAACTGCAATTGATTAAGACTCTTCACTAAAGAATAAAATTATCTATACGAATTAACCTTAAATTTAATGATTTTTTATTATAATTCAAAATAATTCAAAAATATTGGAATTATGTGTATATCGATTTTCCACTTTATAATTTATTTGTTTTAAATTTGTAATGATTTCGTTCATTTCAATATAATGAAAAAAAATTTGTATAACTTGAAATTTAAGAGCAAATGAATTTTAATTAAGTTCCAGAATTTTCATATTTCAGAAACTGATTTTGAGAATCAAATTTTCAACTGAATTTTTATTTAAGTGTTGATTTTTCATATTGAGAAATTGAAAAATCAAAACCAGAAATTTCAACGAGAATTGTGTTTCAAATTTGAATTTATTAATATGAAATTTCCAAATCACGATTCAGTTAAATACTCCAATAAAAAATATAATCACCATTAGTTATGTTTGTAAATTAGTTTAACGACCTTATCTGTGAAAAGTGAAATATTTAAGAAAAATAAAAGAATATCAAATTTTCAGTTTGAAATTCATAGCAATAATTAACTGGCACTCATCTCAAATGTTTGCCTGTTCAAACCTGTACATATTTGCAAAATCAGAATCATTAAAATGTATTTTGAACCTAGCGCTGTTATTCGAAAATCTTTAAAAAAAAAGTAATAAAATTTGAAGAATTTTATACATCATTTTCAACTCTTATTAACGTGTGTATTATTTTCATTTGTAAAATGACATTTATAACGAGAAATTTTTATCGAGATTTTAATGAGATTTTACAAGGTATACAAATTACGACAATTTTGGGGATTGTTGGCTGTTGTATAAAAGTTTGTATACGTTGTGTAGCAGGATATTGAAATAAGTATACACATGAATAAAATTTATTAAAGTTTTCATTTTTCTTCTCTTATTCAATATTTTTCGAATTACATCTGATTTTGTTCAGTGAAATTCAAGGGGAGGTGAAGGAGCATTGTGCAACTAAATATTTTAGACTCATTTGCAGCTGACTCCACCCCCACCACCCCTTTCCATCCTATAGCTCCATCACAATTATCGTTTTTCACCAGATATTAACTTTCTTTTATATTGACTGATTTTTGAAAACTTGAAAAATCACCCCAAGAACCGAGCAGCCATCGGGCCAAGCTTAAACTAGGTACACTTTGAAAGTGTTTATAAAGTTCCAAAATTGATTGGTTTTGTAACAAAATAAAATTTTGAAAAACTACGTGACTAAATACAGTGAGTGAAACAAAAATGGTACCACTATGTGTTTTGTTTATAAAATATGAACGATATAAAATTTTCAAATTTTTCCTTTAATATTTGTTTTAAATTGTTCAATGGATAAATCAAGCATAAGTAAACTTTTTTTTGGAATAAGCAATTGGCGCTGAGGAACAAAAATATGAGAAAATGGTAATGATAATTGATGAGGTCCATTTCTTCAATTAACTCAACAAGCATAATTCATTTCCAAATTGCTATAAATCAAAGATCAAATCCAATTAAAAAAATCACAAAATCCAGTTTCATACTGGGAATGAATCAAAAGATTCTGCAAAATGCAAAAATTATACTCTTTTATGCCTCAGAATATTCTCCAAATAGAAAATTCAGAAATCAAATATGAAACAAAACATAAATTGAAAAAGATAGTTTAAGATAATGAAAAAATTAATGTACTTAGCTTTAGTCCTTGAAATTTGGATCTTCATACCGGCTTGGATTCGAAACTTTTTTGGGGTTTTGAAAATCAGCAGCATTTTTCCTTTTAGGCTCTTCCTTGCCTCACTCCTGTCCATTTTGTTGCTGTATCACTACAAATGTAGGGTTTTCACTCAACTCCATTTCGCCCATTTCGACGATTTCGACACAGCATTTCTGCATATCCAATTCCAAAATTCTGATGTCAGTCGGTTTGGAATCCTTCCTTTCCAAAGGCACTTACTTCTTCTCTACCAGCTTTCCGGAAGGTTAATTGTTTCGTACATCGGACAATAATGAAAGTTCCTCCAAAAGTTTGAGTTAGATCTGAAAACTTCTCTGAATACTTGCTACAAATTTACTGACATCAAAACAAATCCGAAATCTACGGGCTCAGCCTACTTATGTACAATTTCTTAAATATTACAGTTTGAGTTACAAAGTTCAAAAAGGTAAATTTTGTAGAACTACTATCTAGTCATAACATTTTAGAAAAATTAACAATAATTTGAAAATAATTATAAACAAATTTGGAAAATATATAATAAGAGTAAAAAGTATTCAAATTTAAAGTTTAAATAGCCGTGCGCGCTTATTGCTATTTCTTTACATTAATAAAATATAGGTACTGTACATATGTCAATTTCCAAAAAAATTTACTTACAGTTTTACTTTACCCTTAAAACCTACAATGCATGGAACCGTTCTTTCATAAAGGACTCGTAAACTTGTCATTATCTTTTTCACATTCTTTTTATTACAAGATCCTTTCACGATGTTTTTCGGAAATTTTAGAAACTTTACAATCACTTTCCTAACCATGCTCAAACTGCTGAGGCCAGTTACAATCACAATATCTATCTAAGGACTTCTATCAACTTCTTCTGCTACCATCATTTTCTGCGGGGTTCAATTGGATCATGGCCAAATGTCGTTCAAAACGAAAATTCTAAGGAAAAAAAAACAAAATCAAACTAAAACACCGCTACCTGACTGAGGAAGCTGCTCGTGCGGTTTGTTAACATACTACCTTTCTTCTTAATCAAATTTTTAGTATTGCTACCATAAATTAAACGAATAAGGTTGCACCCTTTGGGTAAAGAGCAGCAAAAAAAAAAAATAGTTTCGAACAGTTAAATTGATTATCATATGCTACTGATGACCTAACGATACTCTGAAAGTTAAGAGGATCAAACCTTTAAAATAACCCACTAAGCTTAAGGCCGTGGTAACAATTCAGAAAAAAAAAAATTCAAAACTAGTTACGCATTATTCGGATTTATTCATTCATTCCTAAACAAGTCTTACGGTTCTCGAGAGGTGGCAGGCTGGAGGTATTTCGGGGCGGGGTGAAAAGTACAATTGTTTGCTACTGAAAGTACGTTTGGTTCTGCAGACTTTCACTCCATGCTTAATCGATTTTTTTTCTGGGGAGTGTGAAATAGGCGCGGCCGGAAGAAAATACGAGGATTGAAAAAGAAGAACAACAAGCAGGAAATAAATAGTGCAAAACTATACCCAAAGAAGGAAACTACAAAATCTGGAAGGTCTTCTTCAGCTCCACCATCAGGGTCCAGTCCGACTTCAGCAGATCGTCCCGGAAGTAGTCCTTGCAGGCGTCGATGCTCTGTCGCGATATCTGGAAAAGGAGAAAGAAATTTGAATGGATTAGAAACAGTATTTAATTATTTATGCAACAGGAAAGGAAATGGCATAAACAAGTTTTTAATATGTTTTGATAACTGATCACTTTTTGTGTTCTGGGCCCATAACGGGTTTCAAAATCACTAAATATGAATTATTTTAGTAAAAAATTAAAATATTCTATAGAGACAAATCAGCCAAAGGCTGAAAGTCTCTCTAACAGAGACAAAAACATCTAACACCTAGTTTCACAGGAAAACAAGCCAGATCCATCAAACAACGTTTTTTTTCAGATAATTTTTTATATTTTTTTAAAAATAAAAAGTCATCCAAATAAATAAAAAACATCTTTAGCCAATCTCATCACAGTGAGTTATTTGCGCTGTAAATTTTAGAAGTGATGAATTGCGAAACTAATTGTATGAAAAAGTCATTCAAGACATAACCTTTAGTGAGCCGACTGTAAAATAAACGTGTTTTTTGTCATGTTTTATTATTTGGTTTTAGTGCAGTTGGGTGTGGCTTATTGAAACTTGTTAAGCAGCTGTGACGGTCGCCATGGAGAAAGAAAAAAAAAATACATACATAAATAAAACGAGCCTATAATAAACGAACAGACGAAATATCACGATTTCTATCAGTAAAAGACTTCAAAATGAAAATTTCGGGATTGCAAAAGCGAAAGTATGGTTATCATTTGAACGAACATTTTTGCGCCAGGCATTTTTTTTTAGATTTAACGGATAATTATAACAAAGTAGATAAGCAAATCATTGCTTAATCATTTCTTATCCATTTCAAACGAAGTAAATGAAGAGCAGTTATGAAGTAACAGGATCTTGATCAACTTTGTCCATTCAACCGAAACAACAGTCACAAGAAGTTTTATTAATGGCAATCCTGGAGCAACACTTCATCATGGTTGCTAGTTGTATTATTTTGTTTATTTACCATAGTCTCATTAACATAACCGGTATGTAACTTTGCTTAGATTTCTATTTATTTCCAACAGATCAGAAATCTGGTTCTGGTTAACATAAATAGGAAAAAAAATCAAATGAATGAAAGATAAAAACCGAAACCAAAGCAATATCTTAAAAATGAATTAGTTCCAGTTGATTTGAAGAAGGCTTTGCAAGTGTTTGAATGAAAAAAAAAAAAAACAAATCGACATGTGTGCAATATCTACTTACTCAACCATGAATCCACTTTATATTATTTAGGGTAGATAGTACCCTTTTACAAAATTTCCAAAAGGTTACTGTAATTTGACAGCATATTTTGTGTTATAAAAAGTCATTCTAAAGCAATTCTTGTACTAAATTCAGATTTTTTTTGGATATTCTTTATAATCTCTAGATTAGTGATATAGCGTTTCGAGGACAATTTATTAAAAAATTTAAAGTTGCATGATAAACAAAATAAAAATTGATAAAAAACCAAAAAAACTGACAATTTTATTTTCAACTAAAATTGCTTTGAACTTCAGAGTTTGAAACGATATAGGGAAGATAATGGCATAACGAGCAACCGGCGTGAGCCGAGCACTCCTCTTTTCTTAGAAAATATGTACTTTCTCAAACACTTTTCACAAGGAACAGTTTTGTAGTTCCAATAGTATCATTTTTCAACAAAAAAGAGATTTCCTTATTATCTCTATAGAAATATAAAAAAAAAACCAACTAGGTTCTTAAGTGACGAATATTTTATAATTTTTGAGCACCGGAAAATAAACTCTAAGGATTGTTCAATCATCTTAATCTATCATATGCTGCTACATGAGGTACATATAAAATGTTTTATTTATAATTATAATCAATTTTAAATGCGTTTTCACTTTAACTTGTTGACTCGAGGGAAACAGAGCACCTTTGATCAGGGCACGATGAGCCTTTTCTGTCATAGAAGAATCTTTCAGCGAATTCAGCCGCAGCCCGTGGTGTAAAAGATAGCCTTCAAGTCCTCTAAGACAGCGGGCATTAGATCGAACCCTGGTCACGGCATACATTATTCACCTTATGTGGGTTGGTGGTTTTAGCATTTGTAAGATACCTATCCATCACATCCTCCGAAGATGTTCGCTTAGAGTTAAGAAAAAGGAATATCTTCGAGGAAACATCAAGTTTCCTTTAGATCCTGTATGTGTTTGTGTTCGTTTTAAAAAAAATCAACTCAACGAAGTTAACTGAATTATAGAACAACAACTTGACAAAATACATCTGACGATTTGGTTAAGTATTTAGGTATCGGAGAGGTAATCAGAGGACTTGAGTTTAATTTCTGATCAAGGTGATTTTTTTTTCATTCACCATTCATGATCGATTATTTGAAACAAACCACCTTTAAAAATAATGTGTGAGTGTATGTGATTTTTTTTGCATTCTTCAAACACACATACATTAGTTTGTCGTTGCTTTGTGTGATGAATGATACGACTCACAGTAAAGTGCAAAGTGCATTGATCATAAATGATAAACTAATAAAAGGAAAATTCTTTAGTGTCTGAACAACACGAAACAGTAATGTAAGGTGGCCGTTATGCCCTTAACTCCCTTACTCTAGTTTCAGAGTTATAACGCTTCAAAGAAATAAAAATTAAGATATTTAAAAAGAACAGAAATTCGTCATTGTTTCTTGTATAACTGGGGAATGTTTGTAAGTTCTTAAACTTATGCTTCACAAAATTTGAAAGATTTTACTTTGAAAATCTCCTCCCCCCACATACAGTGTGCGGAACAACAATAGTACCAGTGTGTGTTTTGCTTCTTAAAATATGAACGATTGAAAATCGTTCATATATCAATTCTACAATTTGTTTAAAATTGTTCAACGGTTATACCAAGCATGAGTTTACTTTTTTGGATTATGCAATTGGCGTTGAGGACGAAAAATATGTGCAATACTATAGTACCACTTATGTACTGCAATATTGTCAAAAAAATCAAGATTATGTACTGTGTAAAAGTGAATAATAATGCTACGAGCTATTTGAATAGATAACTGCAATTTTTTTTTGACGTTTCCTAGAATTTTAAAGGTTTTAAAGAAGTATTCAAGAGATTTTCCTTAAATTTAACATTTGAGCTAGAACATTAAATAGAAATATTTCATTTATTCCTTAAAATAACGGGAAATGATGAAACATAGATTCTAGGCTATGTTTTTCTCGAAACAGTGATGTTGGCGCATTCGCCGTATTCAAA
Organism: Uranotaenia lowii; assembly: GCF_029784155.1. Taxonomy (NCBI): domain Eukaryota; kingdom Metazoa; phylum Arthropoda; class Insecta; order Diptera; family Culicidae; genus Uranotaenia; species Uranotaenia lowii. The sequence goes on from NC_073693.1 coordinate 109,233,773, forward strand.
ATTAGATACCGATTTGGTCGGTGACTCCCCATACATTTTTTCTAGATATTAAATTGAACTGGTAAGTTCAAGGCTAAGTAAGGCTCTGATTTTGTTTTTAATTTTTTTTAAATTGGTTATAGAAAATACGCAACAAAACAAAAAAAGTGCTTTAAATAATATCTTTTAAATTTAACATTTAAAATCCACTGGCAAATTCTGTCTGCAGTCTGAGAGGGTAGGATTTTTTGAATGCATATATTACTCCTTCTGAATCCATTATCTTCAGATTTTCTGATAGTGAAAACATCGGAGAGAATTTCAATAAACAAGCTAAAACACTAAGAAAATTATTCAATACTTGGAACCGCTATAACTTTTTTTGATAATGCTTATCGTGATGCGATCTGGAGCTAAGACGTTAGTCTTAATTTGAACTTTAAAAAAGTTAGGAGAATAAATATACAGAATAAAAAAAAATGAAACGACCCTTTAAAACGCAATTTTGAATACAAACTCAACCGCTAACTCTACAGCTGGCCGATATTTGCTTAATGATTTTCATTGAGTCGATCTTAAATTAACAAATATCAACAGTATTGTTGATCTTATGCAAGAGTGAATTTATTATTATTACATCATCTGACAACTTATGGTCTCCATGGCAATTAAATTTAAATCCTACTGTTCAACTAACCTAAGACTATACGATTCAAATAAGATTGATATGACACACAGATTAATAAGGCTATTATGAGCGATTTAAAAACAGGTTGATACTACTCTGAAGTTCGGATAATTTTGGAAAATGATTGGAGATTTGCAAATGATCAATACGAAACTAGTCTGAAGCGCGTGAAATTTCATTATTATTTAATAGAACATTATTGTTACGTTAAAACCATTATAATTTCTAGGATTTTATTCCAAT